>NC_056739.1:1710801189-1711053689 GCF_019279795.1 Protopterus annectens | reverse complement strand
TCGAAAGGCTAATTTCCAGTTTACAAAGGTCGAACCGAAAATGGTCGGCTCCACAACAACTAATGCCAGTGTGCATTCGATGTTGTGAGGTCAACATTCTATCTGGAGATTGCGGTACAGTGGGGATTGGGAAATGTACACATATCCTCACTGTAGTACAATCTCCGAGTTTGTATGTATAGTTAGCAGGGGGTGTGGGGGGGTGCAACCCCCCTGTAAAACATTACTTGTGAGTGACTGGAAGGCAAGGTATGCTGGGTAATGTTGACTTTGTCAAATGGGACGTGTCAACATTACTGGTTTCGTTATTGATGACTGTCCGATGTTTTTATTTTCAGTATTTTTTTGATGACATGATCACTCGACAGCGTCCGTTTCAGGATTTCAATAGTAAATCTATAATATATATATATATATATATATATATATATATATATATATATATATATATATATATATGTGTGTGTGTGTGTGTGTGTGTGTACAGACATACAAATATGTGTATCTATAAAGACGTAAAGATATACAGAAAATACATTTTAAACAACCAAAGCAGTATATATGATAAGCACATAATGACACATGCTGACACATGCATTTATTTATTTAAATTATTAAGTATTTCCCTCTTGATAAGAGGGTAAGTGGTCTAATCAACACAGCCATTTCAATCACAAAAGAGGAAAGCTTGAGAAAAATTATGAGAATTCCAATATTAACAATGAAATACATCACTAAAACAATTATGTGCACTGCATACATTGTTTTAATAAAATACATGCATAATCACATATCCAGCATATACATATTTGACAAACATTCAAGAATGCATTGAATTGCAAGCCTGTCAGTAAGACATAGCAAGACTGCAGTTTTATAACCACATGATTATAAACTTAGATTATATATTGCATGCACACTTATGCACATACATATTAAAATATGGGGAAATATACAGACTGCATTTGTATCAACTTTCAAATGGTAACCAGTGTAACTCCACTGCAGTGAAATAATCAGGAAAGTAGCGCAAGCTCCAAGCATTTTACCACAACGCAGTGAAGAAAAAAGAAAATAAATTCAGTTGGATGGAAAGAGTATTATGCAAATAATTACTGTGTGATTCCTGAAGGGTGTCAGCTAATGGGAAAATACTTTTAGAATAGTAACAAGATTCAATGTCAAAGTTGTCTGACATTTTTATTGAAGCATTATAAGATTTTATTCTTCTAGAATATCATGACATTAGCAGCTCAATGGGTTTGTTTCCAAGATGCAACCATCCAAAGCAATGCTGTCCTGTGAAATGAGGGAAACTCTCTGATTATAAATGTATGTCTGCATTAGTACATGCACTAATAAGCAACACTATTGCTGACCATATGAAAAATAATTGCCAGAGAAGGGGAAAAAAGCATGTAGCAATAAACATGAAACAAAAACAAACAAAAGAAAATACAGTTGCCTAGGATGGGATAATCATTCCTCTCAGTGTTACAAAAAACAAGCACAAACGAAAGAAGATGTAGTTTCACTGCTGCAAAGACTGCAGATCTGAGTGTGACTAGATAACATCTCTGGCTGAGGCTAAACCAGTCATTCATCTAACCTAATAGCCTATGGAGGGGGGGGGGGACACAAAAGGACAAACTGTAAACTCTTAACACTTCCTCTGATAAACCTCCTCACTGAAGTTTGTGAAATGTGACCTGCAGTATGCTAACAAGCTTCTCTGAAAATCTTGCCTCTGTGCGAGCGTGTGACTTACATAGCAGGAAAATGTAAACAAAATAGTCAACAAGCAACTGATTTTAGAAATGAGATAATTCCCCTTTAATAGTGGGAAACATTGTTTAAATGTTGTCAAAGTCTAAAACAAATGCTCGTGACTGCATAAACTCAAGCGAAGCATTTGAAAAGGCAACGGATAAAATGAACAAAACAAAGTGCTTTAATGTTACATAAAAGTTATAAACTGATTCCTAAATAAGCTTACTTTACATTAAAGCACTTGAAATGAACTTTTAAGCATGAACATCCTAGCAATCATATAGTTTGTTTGTTTATCAAAACACCTTGGAAAAAGACATTTATATTAAACAAAACAGCATTGTGTCCAATACACATATTTAGTTCATAGGTTCATAGGTGTGTACTAGGCTAATGGCCCTAGAGCATTTATAAGCCTAGTCCATATAAGTGCCCTGGCACTGCACCGCCCAACATTAGTTCCCACTGCTTCTATCATGTAGAGCCACTGGAGTGATCCCCATGGTGAACTTTCTATTTCCCATACACTCATCAAGATTTCTCTTGAAGAGGGCCAGTGAGGTGCTCTGCTTGACATGTATGGGAAGTCTATTCCAGAACTCATCTTCTTATGACTGAAATAAAGTTTTCTATCATTACTGTCATTTTACTCTAACAAAAAATATTTCAGTACACTGGTACCTGAATAAAAAATCTATTCTTTGACTTTGGTATGAATGAATTAAGGTCTATTTAACCAACAGCATTTTACTCTAGTTTGTAAAGAGGTTTTAGCAAAATATTGTTATCCTATGAAAACATATATTTCTAATCTAATTATCATTATTATTATTTAAATTGTTGTTTCATCTGTTTAATGAAGCAGTAAAGTTTTAACTTCTGGTGACCTTGTATGACTGTTGAAGCAGTGTATTTATATTATAGTATGACATGTTCACAGAGATAAAAATAGGTCCAAAAAAGAGAGAAAGAGATCTTTATTGCTTCCCTTTGGATTTTTTGCTATTACTTCCTTTTATTGTGCACCCATTTTTAGTTGCATTTCTTTTTAAGGTTGCTAAAGACCAATTCATTTCTTCCTGTTTGTCAAGTATATTACTTTTCTAAGAAAAGTCTATGGCTTCATCTAATGAGCTAAATGGCTTTTGACCTGGTAAAAAAATCCTGATTTTTGCAGAAAAAGGACTTGAGCCTTAATGTTTTACTTCTTAAAACTTTTGAGTAATGGGATGCAGACTTTTCTTTTAGAAATTACTGAAGATATATAAGTCATTGTCAAATTTGATTGTTTTGCCATTAAAATTATTGGAGAGTTAGACCAAGCTGTTTTCAAGACCAAATATCCTGTATAGAAATAAACTTAACAATTATAGATCTTGGTGTAGTTGAGTTATTTATTATAGTACTGTTTGAAAGAGATCTGTGCTCTTTCTATCCCAACCAAAAGTGACCCTGGCACTTTCAAGATTTGTGGTAACCAATATTCAGAAAATGCAACATATTGTTACCATCTTCCTTCTCAGGCACATTGTATAGTCTTATATTTTTTCTTCTGGACCTGCTTTCGAGATCATCCACTTTCTTCCAGAAGATAGGTGTTCTTCTTCAGCAGGAGCACAACTTGCCTCTCATTTTCATTTAATTTGCCATCTACATCATTCAGTGATTTTTCTATGGAAGTGATTTGATCTGACTGTTTCTTGATTACTGTACTTAGATCAATTTGCTTCTTATTTTCTTGGTTTATAGTATCCATCTTACTCTCCAGTTTCTCTATTTTAATTGAAATTGCTTGTATACGCGATACCAGTGACTTCAGTTCTTTCTTCATCCCATTTTCCTGTGAGGAAGCTGTAAGTTAACTCATGACTGCACATGACTAACTGAACTTCTAACAGGATAAAATCAGTATAAAGTCCTCCAAAACTGATTTTCTTAGAGAATTTTCTTCACACCTTATTTATGTTTATATAAAAGGATTTTTTAAGATTGTTTCTTTAGTTTAAAGATTAATAATCCTGTCAGAAAAACTGAAAAGAGGCAGTGCAAAATTTTTGTGCTGCTAATGACTTGGCATTTTAGCCACACCCTGTGTTGTCATTTTTTTCATAGCCTTTACACCTACAAATAAATAAATTACTTAAAAATATCTGACTGAGTTTATGCAGAATTATTTAGATTATATGGGGGAAAAGTATTATGTCTGTAAGAATATAATAAGACTGTATAAGCTAGAGGTTCAATACTGTTAGAAAAAAAATGGGGGAAGGCAGACAGCATTTGCGGTTTCATGTAAGAACTACAATACTATGAAGCATGTGACAAGGTGAAGGAATGTAAAACCATCATCAGTGTGCAGAATGCTGAACTGGTCTACCGAACTACTCTCACATTTGACCAGTAATAGAGTAGCATTACTTTCTATGTTAAGACTACATTCCAGACCTGCAACATATCTCCCCATATTCTGTAACAACAAATGGTAGTTTGGCTATCATTTCTGTGCATCACAAAACATTTCTCGTTGTGTTGTAAAGAAAATGGATGAGTTTCTTAGCTATTTCGTTGACTGTGACAAAGTCAGCTACATGGCTAGTGCTCTCAGGTCACCCCCAAATTACAGTGAGGATTTGGTTAAATGAAATAAAATAAATGAGGTAAATAATTATATATGATGATTTGACAAGCACTGCCTCGTTTACAGGAATCTTGCATAGTCATCACTGACACTTAACAGGTACTCTTTGCTTCACACTGGCCCGTATAAATGTCTGCATAACACAGTACATGGTTCTCTTCAACTTTCTGGCATCTATATTTTAACAGCTTTGTTTTGCTTTTCATTTTTTTGGCAAAGACCATAACTCTTTCAGATTTCCTTAATAAGCTACATTTTTCACCTCATATTTATCCACCATAATCACACTTTCTTTTGGTTTCTCTTTTTTATCCACTCTGTCCACTATATCTATAATCTTCAAAACTGAACACAGTGTGCACACTATCCCTCAGCATCTAACATTTCATATGAGGTCATCCACTTTTATACATAGCTTGAGTTTTAAAATATTAAAACATAAAAATGAAGTAGTTTCATACACAACTTTATAAACAAATGGCTTATCTCTAAAGCCATAGAGAATATGTCTCTTGTAGATCTAAACTTCCTGGTGAGGCGCTTTAACATAATGGCATACAATTTTTAAGATGATTTTTCCTTTGAAATAGTAACAAAACAATGGAAATATGGCATCATTTCATAACTAGCCATATAAACATGCATCATTCTATAAATGTGCATGGTACTTATACAGAATTACTATTTTTTTTTCTAGAAAGGTGTGACTTTCTAGCATGATTCCATGCACTTTTCTAAGCTGATTTTTAATATTAACAAATATGTTCAAATCCTGTACACTTTTAACTTTTCATTGTATAGACATACCATAACATACACCATTGTCTATCAGGTATAGCTGAAAAAATGTGGCATTTTGTTCAAAAATCTGTTTATGAAACTGTTTCATTTTTATGTTTTCGTTAATGTTTATCTATATCACTTTTATTATTATTTTATTCAGAAGAACACCTGTACAAAACTATTCAAATATCGATCCAAGAATAGACTACTCAAATTTACATCAGGGGAACATGTACAGACAAAAGCTTCATAGTACAGAGGGATGGAGCTCTGGCTGCAATCCACGTGATCAGGGTTCACCTTGCAAACCTGATACTGGGGGATTCAGGTAAGGATGGGAAGGAGTGAAATGATGTGGCCCATTCATCTCTCCTTGGGGAGGAGAAATGGCTGCATTGGGAGGCACAATAGATGGTGTGATTTCTCTGTTGGAGACCAGAGAAACTATTGCTAAGAGCTTTGGCAGGAGATACAGGGATACTTGGAGGGAATGCCCCATGCAGAAGTGACAGGGTGATCTCTGTGGTCAGCTCATTGCAACTCTCCTTGTGGCATTTCACCAGGTGCATACAGAGAGTAAAGCTTAACAGGAAAAATCTTGAATCACCACTGATGGCTGTCTAAATAATTGCTCATTCTGGTCAACCTTCACTCTGCTAATGGGGATTAAAAGGCCAAATGACTGGGAGTTGGATGATGAATAGCAGACAGTGGGAGCAAAAAGGGTCCATTAAAAATGCCTTAGTCCCGGGTCCTTGAAAACCACTGGCACACACCCAGGGACTCAAGCATCTTGTATTCTGCATGGGCTGCTGCTCATACTCAGACTAAGCTGTGTGTTAATGTGAAGTACAGCGGCTACAGAGAAAAGGTGGACAGCTGAAGGAGTTCAACCAAGTTAAGTGCAGCAGTCATGGGGGAGGGAGTATACCTCACTGTTTCAGGCAGCAATCAGGAGAGGGATTTAGGTTTACATTTAGGGATTGACCAGGAACTTTAGGTTAGGGAGGGAGGGAGCAATGGACTTTAACTTTAGGGAGTGACCAGGAAATGTTAGGGTTAGGGAGTGACAGATTTTTTACAGTTAGGGTTAAGTTCTAGATGGGAGTTTTGGGGTTAGAGTTAGGGCTCTGGTAGGGTTATGCAGTTTAGTAGGGCTGGGTGGTAGAAGGGCTAGGTAATTAGGTACCATCCGGCTAGTTGCAGTTAGCAAGTGGCAGTGAGTGAATGTGTAAAAGGCTAGTAGCACTCAAGCACTTGTAATAGTCCATGGCAAAAAGTATTAAAAATGTTTATCCGGAATAACACAGCAACACATTTTATAATCCCACGATATATATGTATGTGTGTGTGTGTGTGTGTGTGTGTGTGTGTGTGTGTGTGTGTGTGTGTGTGTGTGTGTGTGTATATATATATATATATATATATATATATATATATATATATATATATATATATATATATATACCACAATCTCCAACAACAACCACGGTGAACTGTAGTTTTGCGAAACTGCATTTCTCCAAAATGGACTTTTGCGAAACCGGACTAGTGAAACTGAGTTTCGCTGAAACGTAAATTTGATGGGTCAAAGTAGACCCATATATATATATATATATATATATATATATATATATATATATATATATATATATATATATATATATATATATATACACACACACACACACACACACACACACACACACACACACACACATATTACAACATAAACATGATTCCATTAATAAAGAAAATAGAAGAATTACCTCCAACCCTCTCATTCCATACAATAATATATACCATAATTAGTCAAATATTTCTCATACTTAATAAAATATGCTACTAAAGAGCAACAGCCTGTAAAAAGTTAAACCAAGAGAACCCTGTCACTGTATTACACCAAACAGATTACCTATAAACTAAATCCATAATCTCTCCACTATAACCCCAAACAATCAGTCCTAGCAAATGTAGTGCATGCCACTCTCCATACAGCCAGATACACCCATAACTACCCCAGCATTCCCTTACTGCAGTGCTAGTTGTCTACAAGCCCTGCCTTTTCCCCTTCAGTCACCTTTCCTGTCCCCACTGTTGAATATTCCATCCGTCTTCAGACCTTCTGTACCACATGCAGCCCCTTAACCAGTTTCCCAACTCACCTTTTCATGTCCTTGTTCTCAGAGACATGCATGCCTATTCCTTCCAACTTTAGGCAATGCTCCTTTTAACCGATCCTTCTGTACTTACATTTCCCCACACTCTGTTGCAAATTATCTTCTCAGCATTAGACAAGCAATGCAGTCAGGTAACCCCAACCTCCTTGTCATAAATTTTTGACCAAACAGATCTCACAGCACGCAATGGTAACTCAGCTAAATAATATATATAAATAACATCAGGATATTAAAGATGTAGTCATTGTTATATTTTATGGGTTTCTGCCATCTATAAGTTCATTTTGACTCAAAAACTATGGATTATTTTGTGACGACCCATCACTGCCAGCCAGTAATCAAGGAGCCTTACCACTTGCAACAGTGGGGGAAGTACACTGAGAGGATGACAGGAACACACATAGTATTTCCAGATGCAGCTCTCTGCATCATGTGCAATTTCCCTTAAGATCACACAGAGACCACAGTCAGTCCGGGGCTTGTTTCTCCCTCTTTCTGCAGATTCCCAGTAAGACTCCCCACTGGCACAGCTATAGAGTTGAGATCTCAGCTGAGTGACCAAGCCAAGACCTCCAGCTCCCTCTCTGTCTAACCAGTGTTTTGTGTCCCTACCCAAGTAGCTGACACACACACTCTGAGGTTTGATTTACACACACACACACACACACACACACACACACACACACACACACACACACACACACACACACACACACACACACACACACACCTGGGAAAGGCTGGCACAGGTTTGATAGCCATGCCCCTTTTTGCCCAGACTATAATGTAGTTAACACTGCCACCAGTCACTCCTTATCAGCTACTTTCAGCCCCTTAACAAAGGGTGACCATTTTTACTCTGTAATATTAATATTAATACAAATGGTTGTTTGACCAAGAGCAAGACTATTAGGAGTGGCCCACACAGTGTAACGAAATAAATATGCAATACTCTCAAAACTTAAATATCTCTACATATATAAGCCACAATGAAAGGTTTAATATATTTAATAATAAATAATCTCAAAGTAAACCACAGGTCAGGAACATAAAGTACAAAAAAATTCTGCTTTTAATCCACAGACTTAAAATACAGTAAAAAGTTACTTTTAATCCACAGACTGAAAAATCAGATTCCATCTGAGGAAGTCCGAGTTGGATGAAAGCGCTTACTGATTTTTCAGTCTGTGGATTAAAAGTAACTTTTTACTGTATTTTAATTCTGTGGATTAAAAGCAGAAATGTTTTGAACTTCGTGTTCCTGACCTGTGGTTTACTTTGAAATTTTACGTTGTTCCAGAGAGGTGTGTTTTTGGTGCTTGGTTTTTTAATAATAAATAATAATAGAACAAGACAATACTAAATATATATTCAATATATATCAGAGTTCAAAACCACAGGAAATATTTAAAATAACACTGCAGTACAGGCTCATACAAATAAAGAAAAACAAAATCTAAACTAAGCTTTGCTATATTCCTGACTGTATCTAAGAGAGTTATACTTTTCCCCAGAAACGTACTTCATTAGAGCATGGCAGATTTGTTGAATGGTTCTTGTTGTTGTTGTTGTCAGGTCCAAGACAGAATGCAGAATGCTCTGTCTCACTGAGAAACTTCTCAAAATTATATCTAAAATATTACTGCTAGGATAGCTTGTAGAATGACATCATTTCAGGTCACCTGACTTTTAGTTCCTAGACAAAACCCCCATTGCTGAAGCTGGCAGTATTTAGCATCTACCTGTAAAAATACTCATACAAGGGCTTTTGCTCAGATCTCTGGCAGATGCTGGAAGTCATAACACAATTGCATTCCTTCATGCTATCAGAGTAGCAATTATTTCTCCCTAAAGACAATACAGAAAACTTCCTAGTACAGACTTTCTGTCTCTAGCTGCATTGAAACCTGAGAGATAGCCTCTTTTATGGCCTAGCCTATAAAGTAATTTCATTTCAAATATTTTTCTAATGTTTGCCGGACTGAGGTTAACACTCCAGTTTCCTTTGTTAACATACACATAACAGTTACAATGTGCATGTACATTTCTGTTCTCTTCTAGCAGGGCACACTGTGGATACAATTTAAGCACATGCACTTCTACAAATACTTTTTCAACACAAACATCTGTACAAAACAGTTTGATATACACATGACATACAGTTCTAATACATCTGTAACACAATCATCTTGTATATATTAGTTTGATACAAAAATTTCAGCTAGCTCTGCTGGCAGTACCTCCTTTTGTCACACTTCTTCCCCCCTTGGAAGAGTCAAGCGAGTTTTTCATGTGACCAATTAGAAACTTTGCTTGAGAAGAATGAGCCTATCTGGGAATACATTACTCCATTCTTTGTCTTGAGAGCCCATCTGCACTGGCATTGCTAAACCTACTGTGGCGCTGCACTGTCATATCATATGCCTGCAACCTTAGGCTCCACCTTAGTAACTTGGCATTTTTCTGGCTGGCTTGATGTAACCATGTTAAGGGATTGTGGTCTGTAAGTATAGTGAATTTCCTTCCATACAGACAAGGCTGAAATTTCTGCAGTGCCCATACTATGGCTAGACATTCCTTTTCTACAGCTGCAATACGTTCCTCCCTGGGTTGGAGCCTATGGCTGAGATATACCACTGGATGTTCTCCCTCTGAGAAAACCTGGCTGAGTACAACCCCACATCCACCAGCACAACAGTCTTTGCTGTAATCTGGACTGGCTAACACAGGGGGTCCTCCCAAAGCTCCTTTAAGCTTCTGGAATGCCTGTTCACATGCTGGGCCCATACTACATTTCTGGCCTATTTTTCCTTGTCAGGTCTGTGAGGGGAGCAGCTATGGTACTATAATTGGGGACAAACCTTTTGCAGTACCCTGCTATCCCTAAGAATGCCGTCACCTTCCTTTTTGTAACAGAGGCAGGCCATGCCTGAATGGCCTCCACTTTGGCAAGTTCTGGCCTGATCGTACCACTCCCCTCTTTACAACCCAGGTAGGAGATCTCTGCCATACCCACATACCTCTCAACCATAGCAAATTCCTAAGAATTTACCGGTTTTGTGTCCAAAATAATGGGGTGTCACGAATTTCCAAGTGGCCCCTTCAATTCCCAATTTCTTTTTTTTTTTATTTTATTTTCAATTTTAAAGTACAGCTGGCATCATCATCTCATTGCCAGCATTTCCTGCAATGTTATCAACATGCAGGAGTGTGCATGATGACATTAGCTTCCTGAGGCAGTGCCTGACTGCCTATCGGACACTTGGAGAAGTGGGAGATTTTAAAAAAAATAAGAAAACTTCAGTTGTTTCAGGGCTTTATCCCCTTAAAATTCACAGCCAAAGCACCAGTTACCTGGAATTAAAGAGAAAGCATACTGTTTACAAAAGCACGCTAGACCCTGAGTTAGCTAGCTGATCTAGTAAGCTGTGTATTTCATACATCTGTTTTGCTAGTGAGAAGAGAAGTTACAATAACTTTTAATCATACAGATTGTTCTAAAGACAAGCTTTTCATTAATTTCTTGTATTGGGATTATTGCATTGCATGAGGGAACAGACTGAACTTTCGACTGTGGCACAGTTACAGCATCCGTGTAACTATATAACAGTGGTCTGTGGCAATATTTTTGGATACACATTCATTGCCTTCAGGCCAGCACTCACTCTCTTCATTTTCATATTGCTAGGGATCCTATTAGATTAATTATCCTCATTGCAAGGTAAGTGTAGTATTTAAATTCCTCTGTTTTATGCTTAATTTTAATGACTCTGGATTCTGAAAATAACCCCGACTCTGGTGCCTTGCTTTGAAGAGAAGTCTCAGGCCACTACTCTTTTAATAGGGATGAAAGCGCTAGACCAAGTTTCTTATTTATTAATTCAATAAAGAGAAGCCGAAGCCATAACTTCAATCTTTGTGTTTTTTTATAAAAAACATACAGTGGTTCATTTCCTTAAAGATGTTTCAAGTAGGTGTTTTTTTTCAGAAGGAATAGTGTTTTTACAATGAACTTTTCAAAGGACAGAAGTGTTTTTTGGCTCTGACCACACCACGTCACCTCTTTTTTAAATTTTTTCTGAGTTTTCCCATTTACCTCCCACTTTTTTACTCACTGTTCTCCTCCAGGGAGGGATGAAGCAGGACAAAGGTAAATATGAGTTAAATCAGGGACGTCTCTGAAAATTAAGTACAGTTGAGACTTTAGAGGTATGAAAACACGTAAGAACCCTGACTTTTAGCAACGTGTGCCTTGCTTTATTACTGATTTTCTCTGGGTTCCTAAAACTGAGAGGTAGTGATTTTTCTCACATTCATTTGCAAAGGTTCATTCACTCCTACCCATCATGTGGCTTAGTGCACTGCAAGTGCCTCACTTTCTGGTATCCAGTGGAAAGCGTTCAAGCAGAGATGTCAGTAAATTGTGCTGTGGGGAGCCCACGAGATGTTCTGCACAGCCAAGCTCAAACTCCAACAAAGTGAAGGAAGTAGTCACAAGATATTGAGGATTCCTTCCCGGGCTGGCACATAACTTGCCAACGTGCTCTTGCAGACCGATTCTCTTACCTTGGTGGAGGTGGTCAGCAGCCAGTTCAACCACAAAGGAGCTCTCAGGCAGAAAAATGTAAACAAGGTGAAGAACCATAAATCCATTGCCAGGTTCTTTAAGCAGCTAATGTTCTGCAGCCACTGCACTGATTTCATCTGGATGATCCTGTATGCATTCAGGGTGCCTGTCTTGTCTTTTGTACATTACGTTAGTCCAAATTTGAGCACATCAACCCCTGCTGTTTCTGTTCTGCATGAGCTTGGAGTTTTGAACCAATGCAAAGGAAGCACCGAGAAGCACGGGAATAATACAGTACTTGACAAAGACCGAACAGTGCGCAAGCATATTCTGAGCAACCAGTGCCTGTAGGGAGACGATGTATCCACACATTGCACATTTACACATATATGGATAATACATTTGAGATACAATAGTTAGTGACGTGGGGGAAAACTTCTCGTATTTTGCTTGGAAATTGGAATATCTGTCAGTTTAGTTTTGAAATGTGCAACAGCAACAAGAGTGTCAGTGCATGTGTTAAAATGTTTTGTACTTCCTTGGTTCTAACTTAAGTTAAAAGCAGTGTGCCCCCTCCACTTTATGGCAATATACTTGCTAGTTAAACTTCTCAAGATAAAGACCTTAAAACAAAACTGACAACAAGTGAACTTTGAATGTTGTCAGGTGCATACATACCTCTCAATCTCTCATAGCAAGAAATATGGGCAAAGCCAAAAATAATGGAGGGACAAAGGAACAAAAATAGGAACAGCTTTTAAATATTGCTCCTGTAAACTCAAGATAGTTGCTAGAATGGACAACAACAACAACAACAAATATCAGGTTTTGCATTGTTGTGTATTTTCTGAGAGATATGGAGCCTGTAATTCAAATGTTTGTGATTTATTTATTATTATTTAGTGACTTCAAGCTTTATGTTGGTATCCCACAATTCCATTGAAGTGGGTGGGCTTATATAGCATATTTCCCTGAAAATAAGACTGGGTCTTATACTCTTTGCCCCGCTGAAATACTCATTACGGCTTATTATCAGGGGATGCCTTATTTAACCCCCCCCCCCCCCTGTACAACAATCTACATGTATTCATTTATTCATGTACACAAATCAACATTTATTCATGTACAAAAAAATCAACATTTATTCATGTACACAAACTGACATTTATTTGGTACTTTTTTGTTATTGGACAACAGTTCTAAGTAGTGCATTAACAGTTGTGTGAGAATTCTACATAAACAATGCAACAAACATTTCAACTTCAGAATATCTACACCTTGGCTTTCACAGTGTAATATTTCATGCTTAACAGAAAGTGCAGAAAATTGTCAATACATGTGTATTGGAGGAGGGGAATAAAACTGAAAGCAGAAGCAATCCATTTTGTTGCCCCTATAATGGAAAAGTTATTCAAATACAGTCATGTCATCTTCTTCTGGAACATTGTCATAAGTCTCCACCCCCTAAATTCCAGCCTGGATTTTTTGCGACTCCATTTCCTGTAGAACCATTGGCCCCAATCTGTCATGCCTAGCACTAAAGCTCTTTTTAAATAAGCACTGCTTGCTCAAGTAGCCTGCTCATAGTGCATTGGCAATACAGTTGTCAGTGATTTTATCCCATGAATTTTTGACCAAAGTCACGACCTCTTGCATGCTAGGCTTCACAAAGTTTCCATGCTGACTTCTCTCCATTCTATTTTCAATGTAGTCATTGAGTTCCATGTGCAAATGGTCCTTGAATGGCTTGTTTATTGCAATATCAAGAATCTGGAGATAGGCAGTCATTCCTGCGGGAATCATTATTTGATCTATTCTTCTCCATGCAAAGAATTTATTCATGTCTTTAGTGCGGTGAGTGCTGGCTGGATCCCAGACTAGCAGACCTCTTTCACCACCTTACAAAACAAGTGGCAGTATTACATTGACCCACTTACTTATAACTGCTTGTGTGCACCAGGCTTTTTCAGTTTCAAGAATGCAAATGCCTGAAACATGTTCAGTCTTATCTTTCTTGCCCTTACTAATGATTAGAGGTGGGGTTTGCTTTCCATCTAGATGAATTGCCAAAATACAGGTAACACGTGCACTCTCGTAACCAGTGGAGGGGATGTAGATTGATGACGTATCCCTCTGATCAATTGTTGTTTGAGATCCTTGGCCCATAAACACTGCATTTTCATCCATAGCAATCATGTTGGAGAGTTGGTATTTAGAAAAGTCGATGCCATCAACAAAGGACTTTAACGCAAGTGCACGTTTAATAACTTCAGTATCTTCCAGCTTGAACAGTGTTGTTGATCTTTTTAGAGAAGTTCATATCACTGAAGGAAGCCATCCAGCCAATGTTGTGATGCTTTGAATTCTTCTGGGGATATTTCTAAATGTGGTGCCATTGCAAGGGCAAATGCTTGAATATCAGCCCTGCGCACAACCAAAGCCTTTGCTCTCCTGTTAGCAATCTATTCACAGATGATGTCTTCCAGCTCAGGAAATAATGGTTGCTGACCTGATCCACACTTGTACTTCTCAGCATTTCCCTCGGCGGCCTGTTGACTGAGGTTATCGTATGCTGCACGCCATTTTCAGAGCATTTGGAGATCTAACTTCTTCTCTTTGCAGAAAGCTGTCAGATTCTTTCTCTGGGAGTCCTCCATGATTCCTATCTTGAACTCAATGGAATAGCTCTTTCTTTTTGCACTCATCTTGTTTGGGAGGGGGTTGATTGAAGACTTATAAGACCGGAGTGGCAACACAAAATTGTCAACCGTTAAGAAGACACAACTACAGCCGTTTGTTATCAAGTGCAAGCGCTTTACATGCGTTTTCTGCACTTTTACCCATCAAAGTACACTTGCCAGTGTTTATGGGCCAAGGGCCTCAACCGTCAAGGGTGAGTGATGATTAGGGTTACAGTAAGAATCATGGAGGACTCCCAGGGAAAGAACCTTACGACTTTCTGCAAAGGGAAGAAGCTGGGTGTCTGAATGGTCCGAAAATGGCTCGCAGAGTACAATAACCTCAGTCAACGGGTGTCAATAATATTATTTTATAATTCAACATGTCCATCGTGTGTTGTTGACGATCCTAACTGGGGCTTATTTTTGGGGTAGGGCTTATATCGTGACCACCCTGGAAAACTATGCTAGGCCTTATTCTCTGGTTAGGTCTTATTTACAAAGAAATACAGTAATTATGCATGCAAATTTTATGTTAATAAGCATCCTGATTTTCATAAGCCTTTGTCCAGATTTGTGATGTTTTCAGGTTGGGAGGTATGCATGACATGCTGAAGGTACTCTTGCCAGGAATGGCTCTAGATGACAACATCATCCTGGTAAGCAAGGGCATAATCTCCTACTCCTGCTAAGATATGATCTACAAGCCTCTGAAAAGTTTCTGGGGCATTCTTCATCCCAAAGAGCATGTTCGTGAACTCATACAAGCCAATAGGAATTGCAAAGCCTGACGTCTCTCTCTAACACTGGGAGTCAAGCACACCTGCCAGTAGCCCTTGGTAAGATAAATAGTGGCAAGATACTTAGCTCCACCCATCTGCTCTAGGGCTTCATCTGTCCTAGGCATGGGGTAAGCATCTGTGTAACTATTTAATTTCCTGAAGTCCACACAGAAGCTGGTGCTGCCATCCTTCTTTGGTACCAGGACTACTGGGGAGGCAAATGGACTGCTGGACTCCTAGACTACCCCCAGTTCCAACATTTCCTGAATCTCCTTCCTCAGAGACTGTTTGACTCTCTCAGGCACCCTATAAGGGGCCTGCTTGATAGGCCTTTGGGGACCTGTATCCACATGGTGCTGCACCAGTTGGGTGCACCCTGGATTCCCAGTGAACATGTTCCCAAACTCCTGTAACACTGCTTGGATTTCTCAAACCTGGGTAGCAGATAGCTGTTGGGACATTGCTATCCTTTCCACTGATGTTTTAGTCCTAGCCTCACTGTGGAGATCAGTCACGGCATTCCTCTCTGACTCCTCCTGCCATCCAAGGCAAATATTCAACATGAGGGCCTCTGTATCATATGGTAAAGTTTCATCATGTTAACATGGTACAGTTTGTGCCCCTGCCTCCTACCTAGCAGTTCTTCCATGTAGTTAACATCACTGACCTTCCTTACCATTTTGAAGGGTCCCTCCTAAGCTGCCTGCAGCTTATTGTGCCTGACAGGAGTGAGAACCATAACCTGCTGTCCCACAGCATACTTTCTGGCTCAAGCATTTCTGTCATATCAGACCTTTTTCTACTGTTGGGGTTCTGCCAGGTTCTCCTGGGCCAAGCCCATGAGTTCCCTGAGCCTTTTCCTGAGGTTTAGGACATACACCACAACAGACTCCTTTTGGGATTCACACTCACCCTCCCACTCATCACGTATGAAATCTAGAGGTCCCCTCACCCTGTGCCCATACAGCAACTCAAAGGGTGAAAAAGATGTAGATTCCTGGGGCATTTGTCTATAAACAAACAACAGATGGGGCAAATATTTGTCCCACTCCCTCTTAAACTGGTCTGCAAATGCCTGTAGCATGGTCTTTAGTGTACGGTTTGACCTCTCCACCAGAACATTAGTCTGGGGCTGGTAGGGGGTAGACTTTAGGTGCTTCACCCCACAGTGCTCCCACCGACAAGCCAGCAGGTCTGACATGAAATTGGCACCTCTGTCAGTCAATATTTCTTTTGGGAACCTAACCTGCTGAAAATCTCTGACAAAGCATTTGCCACCTTTTCTGCCTCAGTGGAGGACAGAGCCATCACCTCAGGGTATCTGGTAGCATAATCTAACACTATGATATACGTCTTTCCTTTGGAACTTAGAGTATTCTGAGGCCTGACAATATCCATAGCTACCCTCTGAAATGGTTCCTGAATCACAGGCAAAGGTGTCAAAGGAGCTTTGACATTGTCTCCTGCCTTACCTACAGTTTGTCACTGCTTAAAGTTCCTGTAGTACCCTGTTACATCCCTGGAAATCACAGGCCAATAAAAGTTCTGAATAATACATCGCCCATATGACCTGCAAAGGGAATGTCATGGGCTATGGCTAGAAGAGCCAGACAGTAGGCTCTGGGCACTAGCAACTGCTGTATTCTCTCACCTATTAGCCCTCCCTCAGGGGTCCAATATCTGTACAGTAACCCTATGTTCCAGTATACAGATTTCCCCTTTCCTTGAGAATCAGGTGCCTCCCTTGCAACCTCGCTCAAGCCCTGTAATGTAGGGTCTGAGAGCTGAGCCTGTCTCAACTCTCTCATTGTAACCCTTCCCAGCTCCCCTTCCACAGGAAGTCTCGCATCCTCTCACAGTGGTGCCTCACTGTCAGCCTGGGTACTACTACTCACCTCTGCTCTTACATTCACTCTGTCCAAAGGAACATCAGTAACCACCAGCATCTATGGTTCACCTTCAGTCTTACTGCTACAGGGTAGCTCCCTCTCTGAAGTAGCCACTTTACCAGTCCTAGCTTCAGTTGTGGGGTCTGTCTGGGTCCCCCCTAAGCCTACCAGACCCACATGCATTTCTCCAAGCCTGACTGTAACTGCATGCACACAAAGTACTGCATTACTAAACTCCTTCCCTATCACTACATCTGCAGGGATATTCTCAAACACACCTACTTGCTTGCTTTCTTTTCCACCCTTCCAGTCAAGGTGAACCCTAGCCTAAGGTATTTGGAATGGGGCCCCTTTTAAAGGTCTTA
Source organism: Protopterus annectens (assembly GCF_019279795.1). Classification (NCBI taxonomy): domain Eukaryota; kingdom Metazoa; phylum Chordata; order Ceratodontiformes; family Protopteridae; genus Protopterus; species Protopterus annectens. Next base: position 1,711,036,037 of record NC_056739.1, on the reverse strand, counting down.
CTGGAGTAGATTGCCCAAGCAAGTAGTGCTCCTCTTTAACCATTGCAGGCTTCACAACGGTTAGGTCAGAGGCTGTATTTCTCTTAGCAGCAGTCTGTTTCCCATCTACTAAGATGGGATATAACCTCTTGCAGTAGTTTAGCACCTTTTTTGTCTCCAGACAACTTACCACTGGCATTCTTTTATTCACACTTGCTGGCTACCCCACCTTTGTTCCCCACCTTGCCTCCATGGACATCTACATGGCCCCACTGGTTACATTTAAAACATTTAACCCTTGGCCCTGGCCATGTTCTTGAACTAGTGGCTTCCCCTGTTCCTGGCGGACTCAGTTGGGGCAGTATAGGCTGCCCACCATGGGTTCCCTTATACTCAAGTACAGCACTGGGTATGCCTTTTCTGTGCAGTGATGCCCTGCTTGCTAGGTATAGGTCTCCTTTTTTCCACAACTCACCTGTGGTGTTTATTCTCTATCTGCCAACCAGATTTTCATGTCTTCAGGCAAAGTGCTAAGGGCTTGTTCCCTCATCAAAAGGTCTGCCAGCTCATCAAAAGTGGTGACCTGACACCCAGTCACTCACCTATGAAAATAAGTGCTTAACTCAGCAACATATTTTTTAATTGTTATTATTTTTTTTAACATGTGTTTACTGGGAATGTCCGACTTGGAACAAAACCAATTTTCAGTGGAGGCCTGGGGAGAAATGCTCTAGATGCATGTCTTTGTAATGTGGGAGGAAACCAAAGCACCCAGAGGAAACCCACACAGATGTAAGGAGAACATGCAGACTCCACACAGAAGACACCCCAGCCAAGAATCAAACAGGAGAACTTCTTGCTGTGAGGCAACAACACAACTGCTGCACCACTGCACTGTCCAAATCTCACACACTTTCATCCTCCATGTGTCTATGCTCATGAAACTTTTTTCTATAAGTTTCAGGTGTTAACTTAAAGTATTCCAATAAACAAATTTTAACTGTATTATAATTTAAGCAATTGGTATCAGACAATTTAGAAACAGAATTTACAGCTTTACCATGGAGTAAGGGGGTCAGGAACCATACCCAAACCCATTTGTTAATATTATACTGTTTACAAACCCTTTCAAACATATGAATAAAACTATCAAAATTATCATCCTCTGTAAACTGTGGAAGAAATTTACTGACCTTTATTGCTTCTTGGGTTCAGTTATTCCTTTCCCCGTTATCTACATGACCCTGATGAAGAGTCAGCATCTCCTTTTCATGTTGCCTCTGGTTGTCATTTTCTTCACCCTCCAAACATCTCAGTGTCTCGTTTTCTTTGGCCTCCAAATGCCGCTGCTTCTCATTTTCTTCAGTCTCCAAATGCTGCAGTCTCTCTGCTGATTCTATTTCCAAACATTTGGCCTCCAGTTCAAGTTTCTTTAACTCCAGATGAATTTTTAAGTCCTCTGAGGAAAAGTTGAACTGTCCATTTTCTGAGAGCTGTACATCCCCAAGGCCAGTCTGGTTGTTTTCCTAGTTGTTGGTCTGTGATGCAGCTGTGACTATGGATGAAATTATTTCTACTTTAGTCAGGTTGTCATGCACCAGTCCTTTGGCTTGGCACATCTCAGCCAACTAGCTCCTTGACAACTTGCCATAATCCTCTGCTGACATCCTTACCTGCTCTCCCTGACTAACTTAGCTAACAAAAAACAAATAAAATTATTGTGATATGAAACTCTGAACATCTACCATGTGGCTGCTTGAGAGTGCAAACACCTTCTTTAGTGACCACTGTTTACAGGCTACAGGAGTTCAATATCCACACCACTGCATCCCAGTATTTGATGTGCTGATCTCACAACTGCCAGCCAATTAATATGTGATGTGGCTATCCCACTACTTCCCACCAATTAATATGTGATCACCCACTACTGCCAACCAGAAATCAAGGAGCCTCAATACCAGGGCTTTTTTTTGTAAACAAACAGGTGGTGGTACGCATATGTTGCATTTGGGTCAACTCCCCCTCACCCCCCCATGCACCCATTCTAGTGTCCCATTATTTGGCTATTTCTCCCCAGCTGCCATAAACACTGTTCAAATCTCTCAGTGTGCATACTGCTTTCTGCTTTACTTCTATGATGATTACAGATAATTGGATTTAATTTAAAACTTTTATTTCAAAATTTCCAGCACAAACACTGACAGACGTTTGCCAAACAAAGCAATACAGTATCACAATGAAAACAGACTTAGCATTAAAACTTCTGTGACTTTAAAATGCACATTCATTGAAACAGCATTGAAACCCACATTTAAAGAAAATGCATCTGGCCAGTGGCAGATTAAGTTTACCTTTGGGATGTTTTCAAGTCATAGACCCCTTGCACACATTGTTAGGACCATGCAAACTTTCTTTGATTCACCTTCCTGATTGTTTTAAATTATAATATATAATAATTAAATTATATCCCTTGTATAATACAACACCACTTGTTGAAGTGTGTTTTAAATGTATAGCCAGTAAGCAAAGAAATAGAACACATGAACCAATAATGCCAAAACGTCCCAATTCAGAACATTTCAACCATAAAAGGCCACTCACACTTTTGTCATTACAACCCACCAATATCAGTCAATATGCACAGTCTCTGCAGAAGTAAAAATCATCTGGAATAATTCCACATTAAAGAGATCTGACTCCAACTAATGAAAAGGTTGCTGATAGCAAAAAACTTTATATTTAAGTATTTCATTTACAAATTCACTGCCTGCTGCCCTTGAAGAATAAATTGCCTGTTACATTAAAAAATGATAACCTACTAATATTGCAATAGGGAATGGATGACAAACTGATGACAGATTCATATTTTCTAGGCATCTCTTCCAAAGGAGGACATATTCAGGACTGCAGCACCCCACTCCCTTTAAAGTGCAACAAAATATTAAGTCATTCAGTATTAATTATGTAAGTCTTAAACTTTTTTATGTCATGTAATCGTATTAAAACAGAACTCACAATTTAATTCATTTAATTTATTAATTTGTTTACCAGGTAAACAAACTGCTCATAGACCCTTTTCAGTCATAACCTGGCACACAAGGGCAAGGGTAAACAGAAAATATATAGGTACCTTAGAATAATCAGTCAACAAGCATGTTTTGAAGGAAAATAGAGTATCCAATGAAAGCTCACACAGAATTAGGAATATCATACAAGTCCCAAACATACAATGAATAGAGATAAGGATTGAACCACAGACCATTGAGATATGAGGCAGAGATCTTAACCACTGAGCCACTATATACTGACAGGGAAATCTGCAATCCCTTAAATGGTCCACAACAATCTGTGAATATGCACGACTGTGTGCAAGTCCTGTAATGGGCCTGCATCCCATAGCAAATTGCTTTTCTGACTTCTGTCTAATGCTTGCTAGGATAAGCTTTGGTTCCCCAAGACCTTCAATAGCAGGTATTAAAAAATCAAAGTATTGCACAAAAGAATGAACAATGAATTAATCAAACAATACAGGCCAGTTACTAACCATTTTAACATACACTAAACTACCAAAGGCATTTCTCTCTCAAGATCACTACATCAAATAGTTTAAACATCTGTATTCTGCTCCAAAAAGTATATTTTCATATAGTGCAATGTCTCTTTTGCACAGATATGTGGCAAAATATCAAATGATGTAACATTAGGCTGTCAAATATCAAATTTAAAACTACTGTTCATTCAAGATCAGACACAAAAGCAGTCAAATTTACCTTTTGTCAGTCAGATTTAACCGCAAACAAATTAATTGAAAGTGAAGTATTTGTCAGGAAGAGGAACATACAATCACTGTTGTAAGCTTAATAAGCAGGTTTTAAGCACTGTAAGATCTGTCTGTTTCTATGATATGTTCTCATCCTCCCCTAAACAGCTCTTTCAAGGCCCAAGGTGTTTTTTGAACTTGGACCATATGAAGCTCAGTCAAGGATTTATCCCTCCATGTGATAGAGCTGGGTTTCCCCTTTTATTTTTTATTTGCACCAAAATATTGTCCATCTTTTTATCATTCTACAAGGCATTGCATTTAGTATTCTGTAGAACATTTAAGGAAACTGCATTAGCAGTCTACTAACATTAATGGGTTATTATGCTTGATAAAGATGAGAATATAATGAAGACTGAGATAATTTTCTAGAACATGTATTCTTTAGTATATAATGTTTCATGCACTAAATTCTATCTGTTTTTATTTTGTCATCCATTCTTTAAGGTCATCCAACAGTTTTATTAGATATCTTGTTTTATTTCCATTACTCTGTTAGACATACATCATAAAATGTCATTTAGAAGTGTTGGGATTCCCCTTCTGGTAGGTCCAAGAGCATTAAGATATATAACAGTCCAAAAGAAGCCCTAATATTGCCATGGACCTGCAAATTAATAACATCTGGATTTTTAGTGGGCTTCTCACCCCTCTCTGTACATACATACGTACATACACACATACATAACATACACAGATAAAGTCACTGTAGCCATACAAGAGACAGTGAAGCTCCCATATCCCCAGTTAAACTATTTTATTACAAAACTCAGAAAGAAGGAAAAATATGACAAAAAGTGTACACAAGCTTCTTGCTTTTCCCTGGTTCTAATATTAATTAAAATAACCCAGCAATCTTTCAATTACAGCGTCTGAGTATTGCTTTACTGAGCATTGCCAAATATTAGCTTCCCTGAGAAGAAACCAGAGATCTCAGTAAAATCCCACACAGGAACAGGCCAGGAAAACATAGAGATGCCACACATAAGGCACTGCATCTAAGACATGAACCAGTAAACCAAGTGTTGTAACTTCCCCAACCAGCAGTTGTAGCCATGAGGTCTGATGCAATAATGTAATAATTTCCTTTTTGCTAGCAGCCCACACAAACAGTATTCTAAGATGTTCCACACAAATCACACAGCCATAAACATTGCCCAAAAATATCTGGTTGCTACTGTACATTAAAAGTAGCATATGTTCAGTTTCAGAAATTCAAAATATTCCGCAGTGCAGTAATAAAGTTGGTTAAAATGTTCAGAGTGTGTTTATTATTTATTATTATATTTATTATTGTCCTAGTCTGTACTTGTATTCATTTTTGTTCAACTGAAAACAAACTACAAAGGGTAAAGTTAAACTAGTGCAGATTAAGTAGCGCGTATGTGCCTTAGAGTCTCCACCCCAGCTATTTACTCACACACACTCATAGTCTCATAGCTATTTATTAACGGATGGTCATTGGTCGCATAAATAAAATAAATAGTGAGCAACTTAAAATATATGCTTACTTGTTGCAGTCTGTCAAATAATCCAAATCCACACCAGAGACCAGTCATGTAATGACCATTGGCTGTCAGCTCCATCGGCTCCTAAACAAGTTAACATGGATCCACTCAGCTCCTGGCGCACATGGGAAGAGTAACACTTTACCATTTGATGTTAAATATCCATGTATGGATGTGGACATCAACAGTGCATGTAACAAGGCACAGGAGTGATCAGTATGGACGAGAAAAGTGCCGCCACTGGGCAGTAGAGGTGCCAGTATGCCGTACCAGCATGTACCGGCTCCAAAAAAATCCCTGCTCAGTCCTCACCATAGGCAACAGTGGGGGATGTTCACTGAGAAGATGACAGGTACACACACAGTATTTCCAGATGCAGCTCTCTGCATGAAGTGCAATTTCCCTTAAGACCATTCAGAGACCACAGAAAGTCCAGGGCTGGTTTCTGCCTCTTCCTCCATATCCCCAATATGACTCCCCACTGACACAGCTATAGACTTGAGACCTTAGGTGAGTGGCCAAGCCAGGACCTCCAGTTTCCTCTCTATCCAACCAGAGCTTTGTGTTTCTGCCCAAGTAGCTGACAGACACACTCTTTGAGGTTTGATTTACACAAACATATAAACCTGGGTTTACTAGCTATGCCCCTTTCTGCCCAGACTATAAGATAGTTTTTGCTGACACCAGCAACTCCGTATCAGCTACTTTAAGGCCCTTAACAAAGGGTGACCAATTTTACTCTATAATATTAATATTAATACAAATTGTAGTTTGACCAAGAGCAAGGCTATTAGGAGTGGCCAACATAATGTCAACAAATAAATATACAAGTACTCTCAAAACATAAATATCTCTACACAGATCAGCCATAATGAAAAGTTTAAATATATTTAATAATAAATAATGAAAGAATAAGGCAATACTAAACATATACTCACAGTGACATCAGAGTTCAAACCCACAGGAAATATTTAAAATAACACTGCAGTACAGGCTCACACAAATAAAGAAAAACAAAATCTAAACTAAGCTTCGCTATATTCCTAACTGTATCTAAGAGAGTTATACTGTTCCCTAGGAACTTACTTCATTAGATCAAGGCAGATGTGGTGAATGGTTCTTCTTGTTGTTGTCAGGTCCAAGACAGAATGCAGAATATCTGTCTCACTGGGAGACTTCTCAAAATAATGTCTAAAATATTACTGCTGGGATAGCTTGCAGAATGATATCATTTCTGGTCATCTGTCTTCTATTTCCCAGGGAAAACCCTCATTGCTGAAGCTGGCAGTATTTAGCATCTACCTATAAAAATACTCATACTAGGGCTTTTGCTCAGATCTTTGGCAGATGCTGGAAGTCATAAAACAATTGCATTCCTTCATGCTATCACAGTAGCAATTAGTTCACCCTAAAGACAATACAGAAAACTTTCTAGTACAGACTCTGTGTCTCTAGCTCCATTGAAACCTGAGAGATAGCCTCTTTCATGGCCTAGCCTATAAAGAAATTTCATTTAAAATATTTTTCTAAAGTTTTCTGGACTGGATTAACTCTCCAGTTCCTTTTATTAACATTTACATTACAGTTACAATAGTGCATTTACATTTCTGTTCTCTTCCAGTAGGGGACACTGTGGATACATTTTAAGCACACACTTTACAAATACTTTTTCAACACAAACATTTGTACAAAGCAGTTTGATATACACATGACATACAGTTCTAATACATCTGTAACACAAGCATCCTATATATATATATATATATATATATATATATATATATATATATATATTAGTTTGATATTCACAAATGACATATAATTATTTACAAAATTACAGCTAGCTGTGCATGCCGTACCTCCCTTTATCACAGCTTTATAGAGCCAAACATTTTCTCACCAACACAACTAAAACTACACTTGCCACCAATTTCCTCCTCCCCTCACGACTTTATGGTGGTTCCATCCTTACTAGTCTCCAGCATATCAAAAAAGCAAAATTTGAACAATACCAGCAACTCGGCACATAAAAATCTACTGCCAATCATCAGTGGACCGGAGTTCCACTGTGGCGACCCCTAACCGGGAAAAGCCGAAAGACACAACAACAACAACTAAAACAAAGTTGCTAAATTGCAACAAATAGCCTGTGTAGAACCCATCACTGTATAGTACTATAAATCTTAAACTGGTTAGAAGTACCCCATCAACTAACATATACAAAGTTTCTTACCACCTATACAATTATCCAACATCCATTTGGTTGTTCAGCACTAAATACCATTGTACACAACTATGTTCTCTATCAGTTATTACAATCCAATGGCCAAAAACTTCTCTCTGTCCACAAACCTATCATATCTGCTGAGTATGGTTTGTAGTCATACCATGTTGCTAAGGCCTCAAACTCCTTTCCTCTATCCAGCAGGTCAATACCCTTTATCTAATCCTATAAAACCATTCTGTAAGACTTTCTAGACAAAATTTGTCTCAGTTCTTGCTCCATCCTAGATAATCTGTATTCCTAAATATGAATGTGTATCTATTCATACCTCACACCTCCTTACTCCCACTTCTTCAGTTACTCCCTCACTTCAGGAAATTTCTCCCCCTGACTCTATCTAAATATGCCATAACACTGTCTTTTCCTCACTTCATATTGTAATTCATGTCTGCATTACACTAATTTTCCTTTAATTTCTCTAATCTGGCTATTTTGTTAATATTAAATCATTGTCGTATAAGTTACATCTATTTCTAACCAATGTTGTTACATTATGTCTAATTAGGTATGATTATTTAAACTGTAGATGTTTTTGTATTATTTTTGAAGATTGTAAAATTATTATTCTTAAAATAGAAACCAACAACCACCAACCAAAACCAGAACTTGGGTCCCCCTTAAGAAGTCGCAAAGCACAAAAAATACACAGTAGGATCCAAGAACGACCAAAGGCTTCCAAAATAAATCCGTTTTTAATGTACAAAATATAAAAGCATAAGCATTTTCGTAGCAAAGCAAATTCATCAGATGCATTTGACAACTAAAATTCTTCATTCATTATATATACTAACTAAAAAGATCTCATGACTAGAAACTTTACTTCCTTAAAGACATATTACTAAAAATGCTCAGTACAATATAATTATATATAAATACTGAATAATAAACATCTAACAAGGAATAAAAAGTTACATATATATGTAAATGTACCTAAAATTATAAAAATAAATAAAAAACATATACTTATATTTAACAATTGTTATTATTCAAAATAAGTGAATGCCAGATTACTTCCTATTCAGTGGTCTGGCTTTAAGCTTCAGTCTCAATGGTATCCTGTCATTCAGGCCATGCCCATAGTCCCCACATAGTCTAACTATTCATTTGGCTTCTAATCAAACCTAACATACCTACTTGACATTGTTTCTTTAAGAACAAAAGTTCATACTATTGAGAATAATTTATTTAAATTAAGAAGGCAACAGTACCAGAATTACCATCTAGAAGTCTGTTTGAAAGAAAATATTGTTCCACATGGACTCAGAGTCCTAGTAATGCCTGCACAGGGCCGTACTATACCATATTTATTAGCCGAATGGCAAATGACTCATCTTGAATGTAGTTTCAAATACATGCAGCTCCTTATCAAGTATTCAAAACTTGAGATAGAACAACTTTCTAACAGTATAAAAGAGCTGTATAAAGAACTACTTGATAATGATGACAATGCCTAAGTAGATAAATATATCATGGAAGTAATGGACTCTATTGCTGTATATGAACATAGACTCAGCAGGATTAAATCTAAGAAGTTAGTTAGAGACCGTGCTGACTTCACCAACTCTAATGTGTTTACTTGGCCTAAAACAGTTAATTATAATTCTAGTGTCATCAATTCCACTCAAGAAGCTGCTCCTGCTGTTAATATGAATGAATCTAGCATAACAAGTGTTCCTGGTAACCATGGAGATGAACAGACATCACAGTTGGCCAATCCTATAGCTGTAGTGATGCCCATAATTGATTTAGGCACCAGGAAGAAGGTAATTCAAGTTACAGCAGAAGTGCACCATCCAGGTGAATCAGGGAGCGCGGCAAATTATACTGTTTATGCACCAAATGTCCCTAATGTATGTACCAAGAATAATACTCCTTTTTCCCAAGGGAGATTAATGTTTCCTCTACCAATAAAGTCTCATACTGTAAACGAGCAGAGGTCCCTCTCACGCAGCAGAACACATATGAAGAGGAAACCCAAAGGGGAAGCTTCAGGGACACCAACACTGAAGAAGTTTTGGAACAAAATTTAGAAGGCTTAGTCTGGAATTTGTCCAGCTATACTTTATCTGCAGCTGAAGCTAGAGTCTTAAAGAAAGGACTTTCCTTTATTCCAACTAAGAAAGGGGACTTTTCAGAGGTAATTTTGGACTTTAAAATGTTTGTCAGAAATGTTCTTTTGAAGTTAAATTTTAAAAATAACAGCAATGCATATGATAATAATATTTTTAAGAAACCTAGCACATATATTCCAAATCCACATCCTTTAGTAACAGCCTTTGAGAAACTCTGTCTTAATGATTTTTATAGAATGTATGCATCTAACTCTGTTCATCGCAAGCATGATATGAAGCATAATCTAACAAAATCTGAATATCAAGCATTGAATAGGTTACAGACTAACAGTCAATTAACCATCAGACCAGCTGACAAAGGTGGTCCAATTGTGTTGTTTGATACAGATAGCGATAATAATGATATGATAGCTGTGCTTTCAGATACCTGTTTGTATGTTAAAATAACTTCTAAACAGGTAGATCACATGATTATTAAGGTGAACAACATTTTAAGACATTACTTAAGAATGATTTAATAGACATGCAGTTGTTTAATTATTTATTTGTTAAGGATGCTTTAGTGCCTGTTATTCAAGGCCTGCCCAAATTATATAAACATTCTGTACATCCCCCACTACGTCCTATTGTGGCAGGCAGAAATTGGTGCACTCAGCCTGCATCTATTTTCATAGAGATACAAATTAGACCTGTTTTGAACTCATGTCCTCATATTTTAAGAGACATTCAACATTTTTTGAATGATTTGTTCTTGTTTATGAATGTATATAAGAAACACGAACTTTTGTATTTAGTGATCTTAGACGTCACTTCTTTCTTTACGGTCATTCCGAACAATGAAGGGCTTTCAAATGTAAAACAGTTTTTAGAGAGGTACACTGATTTTAATAGTAAGAAGATTCAGTTGATATGTAACTTACTTGAGTGTATTTTGAACAATAATGTGTTCGCATTTGGTGACAGTTTTTACTGGCAAAAACACGGCATAGCTATGGGCACATCATGTGCCAATAGCTATGCCAATGTGGCCATGGGAGTTTGGGAACAATGTCATATTATTAATGGACCCTATAGTAAACAAGTTGTTTTTTATCGTCGTTTTGTGGACGACATATTTTTGTTGTGGGAGGGTCCTCAAGAGGTCTTACATGATTTCATTAAGTATATTAATAATACCACATCGTTTTTAAAATTTTCACACAAAATTTCAGTTGAGTCAGTAGAATTCTTAGATGTAAAAGTAATATGTGACATCAATGGTTATATTACAACAGAATTGTATAGAAAGCCATGTCATTGTAACCATCTTTTATACAAAGAAAGTATGCATCCCTCCCATGTATTCAAAAGTGTAGTCAGAAGTCAAGTTTATAGAGCTTCAAGGCTAAGTGTAAGTGACTCAGAATTTTTCAGGCAAATCAACTCTTTAATGGAATCTTTTAAAAATCTAGGGGTTATGCAAGTAATGACATTGCTGAGAATATTGAGCTAGCCTCCAGTGAGAGATCTAGTAGAGCTAAGCCTTATTTTGGTGAGCAGTATTCTGGTAGTACACAAGCTGCATCCCAGAAGAATGACAAAGTAAAATTATACCTATATTATCCCAGTGACATCAAACATTATAAGGATATAATCGAAAGACACTGGGATATTTTGACTACAGACAATGACATTGAGGCTATAGTAGATAAGAGACCAAGATATGCATACAAGAACATGAAGTCCCTTAAAAGACATTTGTGTTTACCAAAAGGAATGTCATCCGGTATAAGTCATGGATATACCACTGCATGTGGGCATTGTCAAGCCTGCAGATATATTGATAGTACAGGAACATTCTATCAACCTGATCAAAGTAGGACATATAGTTTTGATATTGCTGCAAAGTGCAGAAGTATGCATGTGGTCTATCTAGCTCACTGTTCAGTATGTACAAAATTCTATGTTGGTAAAACTGATCGAGCACTGAGAGATAGAATTAAGGAACACTATTGCCACATAAGTAAAAGTGATACACTCAGTGCTTTGTCCAAACATAATGTAGACAGTGATGCCTCTCATTTGTTTAAGTTTATGGTAATAGGATGTGTACATTAAAATATAAGAAAAGGGGACATCAGAAATCAACCTGAACAGTTAGAAGCCAAATGGATAGTTAGACTATGTGGGGATAAAGGACATGGCCTGAATGACACGATACCATTGAGACCGAAGCTTAAAGTCAGACCACTGAATAGGAAGTAATCTGGCATTCACTTATTTTGAATAATAACAATTGTTAAATATAAGTATATGTTTTTTATTTATTTTTATCATTTTAGGTATATTTACATATATATGTAACTTTTTATTCCTTGATAGATGTTTATTATTCAGTATTTATATATAATTATATTGTAGTGAGCATTTTTAGTAATATGTCTTTAAGGAAGCAAAGTTTCTAGTCATGTAATCTTTTTAGTTAGTATATATAATGAGTAAAGAATTTTAGTTATGAAATGCATTTGATGAAGTAGCTTTGCTATGAAAGCGCTTATGCTTTGATATTTTGTACATTAAAGACGGATTTATTTTGGAAGCCTTTGGTCATCCTTGGATCCTTCTGTGTTGTTGCTTTGTTTGTCTTCGGCGCCATCAGTTAGATCGCCACGTCGTCCGCTCCGGGTCCGCTAATGTTTGGTAGTGGATTTTTACAAGCCCTGATGCACAGCCTTCAATGAAGGCAATGAAGGCTTCATTCACGCATGCTCACACAGAAGAGCTCTAGCGAAGAATCAACGCAACAAAGCCTTTTGTTGAGCTACGACAATGCTACCACAGCACCACTACCACGGGTCTATATTTTTTATTATTCTTAAAATGTTTTTGTAATACTTTGGAGCTGTTCTCCCCAGGATTCAGCTGAAAAGGGGCACCTACCCAGTTAGACTTCCCCTGGGAACAAATGTCAATAAATAAAAAAAATAAATTGTCATTTTGAACAGGTTGCAAATTAACACTTCTTTTACTGCATAGTATTTTATATAATGTTTTTGAGATATTCCATGAAAGATTTTTGACAAAAAAAATCATATTTTGCAGCCTGTAACCACAAAGAAAGTATGAACCTGGATAACATTATTTTTAATTTATGTCACAAATGCAGTATAATCCACCTAATACATCCTGTTAAAGTAAATTAATTAATAGCTGCTGACTGTGATGTAATTCTTCTCTATTCTGACTTATGGAGTACAGCTACAGAAGCTGCTGTCATTTTAAGTCTGTGCACGTTTGTAAGCTTAACAAATCTGATTTTATTTAGTACAGTGTGTTTATACCTAGTTTAATAACTTGCTCATGTCAAGCAATGTGTAACATCAACAGTTTCCGATGCTGTGTTCTGTTTATCCTTTTTATTTTGTATTTATGAGTGAAAAATATTCAGTAAAAAGATATATGAGAAAAAAAGTCTATGCAAGCTTAAATCTTTCAGTAATACATTCAGAAAACTTGTTTTAAATTTAAGGTGATATATTAGAGAATAATATAGGCCAGATTCCAAATGAGTTGCTCTCAGTGTTAAGTCTGCCCAGATTCCAAAATACCTTCTCTTGGTGTAAGGGACTTACTTTGGTGTAAGGCCTCTATAAACAGACTTACACCAAGACTAGATCCCAAAAGACCTGCTCAAAGAGTATATGTGGTGACTTACACTGAAAACAGTTCTTATGGAATTTGGACCTATATTTTAAGCTATATGTTTAGAATAACAAAATGACCAATATGTGATTATTGCGAATGATGTAGGTATCTCATAGCCATTAAATAATCATTTTTCTGACTGAAGTAACAATGTTTCTAAGCAAAGAATGAAATAGTTCTCAGCCTGGGGACTTGCAAACATGCAGAACCTGAGACAGTTCATTCTGTAGGCACAAAACTACCACGTGAATTGACCAAGATGTGTCCTTTGTAATTTTACTTATAGAACCCAGCAGACAGTGGTGGTATTGATGGTATATGAAGGGAAGGAAGGCCTAGTTTCTTTATTTAATAATTTGGTGTGCTACTCTTCTGCTGGATTCATGGAGATGGGCAGGGTCTGATAGAATAAGGTGCTTGGGAATATGTGCTTATAGCAGAGATGAAATTACTCTGGTATGTCAAACACTATTTTCCTGAATGAGTCACTCCAGTGTCTATTTCCCTAATGACTCACTGCAGGAAGCATCACTCAGTGAAACAGATGATGGGATCGGTAGAACCTGCATGTTGCATGTGACACTGGAACCACTGCAATGACTGCACATGGATCAACACAACAGCATGTCTGTAGGCACTTTACATTCAAGTATAATGTGGGATATCTAGAGGCTTCTAACATTCTTAAAAAAAGAGCTTTCAAACAAATACTCATAAATTTATTTGTAACAGCTCCATAGTTACCATAAATATTGTCTGTCAGATTAACACTGACCTCATTCAAGCAAGAATTTCAGACTGGCACCACACACTTATACATCGGCCAAATCATGACAGTGTTTACCTAGACTCTTAAGATGTTAAGGGAATATTTTAATGATTAAACTAAAATAAAAATACAGATTAAAATAACAAGTTAGAGAATGAAGTAGGTCAAGCATTTATAGGGTTTCCTAAGCTCACAAGACTTTGCTCCCTCTAATCATTACAAGTTAAGAAGATAGTCTAAACTTCAGACACAAAGTATGATAAAATACAGGTTGAAGTGACAGGGAAGTTGTTAAAGTGAGTTAATCAAGTCATCCTTTACAACTCTGATTAAAAATCTTCTACTGATAAAGTTTTAAATCTGTTCAAAGAAGTTTCATATTTACCAGAGACATTTCTCTTACATATTAAGCATTGCCATGATAGGAATACTACCCAACAACCTGCCTGCCCTTGTGATCCATCAGGACTCACAAAGGTCTCTTCAGATACTTTCATTCAAAACCAGTTAAGGAAATATTTTAATGTTTAAAAACAAAGCAGAAATGAAATACTGCCTGAAGTTAGATACTAGAAACTCTTTGACTATGAGTCCCCAATAAGCAATTAATTGCAACATCAATTGGACAAAATAACCCATCAAAGCTTTACCTCAAAGGAAAAAATGCAAAAAGCATTTTTTTGGGACAGACCTGAATGCATTCCATGTTGGGGTCTTTAACCCTATACCCTGCACACACCCTTACTTAAATATACTAACATCACAAACAGTGTAGTGGTAGTAGTCCCAGCTTTGCATTTGCATGCAGGGGTGGGTACAACAATCTAAATAGGCCCAAACCTTTGACATAATGGTAAAAAGAAAAAAAAAATATAATAATAAAATAATTAATATTAAATTATTTTGTGAGGGGCATGGTCGTTTAAGTGTTTACCCAAACACAACACATGGCCAGGTTTTTGATTCTCACATGGGGTATTTATTAGGCTAAATGGCTCACAAGGGAAATTAGCCTAGTACTAACCTATGCACCTATGCAAAGCCAAAGAGAAAACGAAAAAGGCCATATACAGACATAACACAGCTTTCACACAAAGAGAAACCATAACAACAGCAATTTTCAATGTACGACAAAGTTCAAAGAAATAAAAATTAGAAAGCTGATATTGATGTGTTGGTAGCCAGTAGGAACTTGGCTATTAATAGGATAACAATTGTAAAGTCAGGTGGGACAGACTGATCGTAAAGTGCAATTTT
The DNA here is from genome assembly GCF_019279795.1 of Protopterus annectens. Lineage (NCBI taxonomy): Eukaryota > Metazoa > Chordata > Ceratodontiformes > Protopteridae > Protopterus > Protopterus annectens. The sequence goes on along the minus strand of NC_056739.1, from coordinate 1,711,020,664 downwards.
AAAAGATGGTTTCGAGTCACATTACTTTTCTTCTTTTTTTTTCACTCATGCAAGTGTCATACTGAGAATATGGTATGGAACAAAATCTCTCACAGAAAGGATGCAAAAGGCATCACCCCTGCAGAAAATGAAGGGCTTGCTAATATCCTAAATACTCTTCTTTCAGAGAGGCTGAACTTCACACAGACATTTTTTGTTAAAGCATTCTTTTAAGGGATTTACTACAAGTGTTCACATTCTACTAATTCACAACACACTTGTTTACTTCTACTTGCTCTAAATGGCAAGTGCCCAAACTCTCACTAGCTCAGTCCTGGTTAATCACCTAGTCTTCTCACAATCAGATTCTAGTAAACTGCATAACCTAATGAGAATTCTAACTCTAATCCTAAAACTACAACTTGGTCCCTATCCCTAACCACAGCACTCCCATCCATAATCCTAAAGACCCCAATCACTCCCTAAACCTAAAGCTCTACTCCTCCTCTTCCTATACCTTTTACCTTAAGTACCAATTGCTTCCTAACCCTAAAATTTACCTCCTGCTCTCTAACCTTACTCTGCCCTCTCATTCCCTATACCTAAAACTCCCCTAATCCTACCTAAACCTAAAATTCCCTCCCCTTCCCTAAATCTAAAACTCCCCTTCCACTCCCTAAACCTAAAACTACTAGCGTTGCCACTGATCCATTTTTTTCTGGACTATCCAGAAATCAAACCAATCATCCGGTAGTCTGGAAAACATTGTGCAAACTGTCATATTCTGTTTAAAAAAAAAGGAAACAGAATGCTGGAGTTTGTTAAATCAGCATATTTACTATGCTTTTTTTACAGAAAAGCATAGTAAATCCACCAAATGAAGACATCAGGAATAGAAAAAGAGGGTGTTCCTCCTCAGCTGATGATGGTGGTGAAGTCAAAAATGGATGGAAAGTGGATGGGAGAGGGGATGAAATGGGTAGGATTATGGGAGATGCACGAGGTGTATCCTCGGTCTGGTTTTAGCAGCAGCGAAAGGTGGCAACCCTAAAACCTCCCGTACTACTCCCTAACCCTAAAACTCCCCTCCCCCTCCCTAAACCTAAATCTCCCCTTCTGGTCTCTCAACCTAAAGTCTCCAATCACTCCCTAACTTAAAACTTTACTCCCGAAACCTAAAACTCCATTTCTGCTCCCAAACCTAACGTTCCTGATTGCTATCTAGCCCGAAACTTCCCTGTCATTCCCTAAACCTAAATCCCAGTCACAGCCTGAAACCTTCATCTACGCTCTCACTCCCTACATCCAAGTGCTAGACTTAACTTCTTAAATTCAGCTACCATTTTTGGGTGGAATGCTGCAGTTCCACTCTCTGTCCACACAGCTGTTTCACTTTGCCTGAACAAGTATCTGAGTCCAAGCAGGAGGGGCCAGCTGTGCGAGGTACAAGTTGCCCAAGTTCCTGGTTGAGATATAGTGGTCTTTGAGCAGCACCACTTGTAGTCGACCCTTCTTTTAAGAATTTTAAATTAATTTTATGAATTAATAACAACTTTTTTTAGTTGAGGTTAGACAAACTATCCTGGTAGTATCTCTTATCTGGCATACTTCTCATCATGTTGCTACATTAATTTATAAGACATTCAGGGGTATGCGTGTCTTTTTGTGCATGAAAGGAGGGCCCTACAGGGTCTGCTGTATCCTATGTCTGGCTGTCTGTGACCCAACACTAGCTCTCCACCCTGCACTGGCCAATCAAGGATGAATATGGTGTTGCCACATCTGCTGGCAAACTTTTATGCACTTTCTTTACATATATGGAAAAGGAAAGGCTTATGTAGTGCTTGAGAAACAACAAACAAAAAATGAGTACATACCTGTCCAATGTCCACTGCAGGATTCAAGGGGATTCCAGCATCAATTATTATGTCTGTTCTTAAATTCTATTAATAAAAATAAATAAAAGAAAAATCATAATGCAGTCAATTAGTGAAATCTCAACAAATATAGACTGAAAAATGTTCAGACAGGAATCTGTATATTTATAATCCATTTCTGATTTGCCTTCCTTCTCACAGGTCCCGAACGCTGGAGAAACACTGCAAGACTTATCACAGCCCCAATTTCTATTGCATAATATGAACATTATCTGCCTACTTACGTGTAAATAATAGAATGCTGAAAATCCCAGTTATAGTTCATGACTGCATTGATGGCAGGGAAATTATACAGTTAAAAATATGACTGACTACAACACTGCAGCCATACTGGGGTAAGACGCAAGCTAAAGTTTGTGGGGGTGCACCTTGTAAAACTTTTTGAAAATGTAGCACATACTGGGAAGATTTAGTTTCTTAAATGTGTTTTAATTGACAAGATACATTTTGCAATACATTAAGCTAGAACTAAGCTTAAAAAGGCAGTACTGACACATAATTTACTTCATAAGTGCAGCAACAAACAACCAGATATTCAAATTCAGTTTACAAATGTTAAAGTAAATTTGAGAAAAGTAATTAGAAAAGGGAATCAATATTATTTTTTTTGTTGTTTTATCACAAGCAATGCAAAAATAATTGTTTTCCCATTCATTGTGTGCTGTTCCTTATCCCATAGCAGCTTGAAGTTAAAGTGGACTATTTCCATGCAGTAACAGCACCTTTTTTTTTTTTTTTTAAGGGCATAAATAATCATGACCTCATAACTGCCAAGTTATTTCATCTGCAGTGATGTTATTGTAAGTGATCTGCTGCGGTGTTTATTTTCTTCTCCTGCCTCTCCAACAAACTGCTTTATGTAGCAAAAGTAGCTGTCAGTTCACTGCCTGGTTTAGTCAAAGCAAAGCATTTTTGAGGAGAAATTAAACACAAGCTTCAACTGCAAAAATGGTTTCATCATTAACAGTGTAATGTGAGTATAATGGCAAGGGTTAAACCTTTCAAAATGGACTTCTACCAATATTTGACTTTAGTAGCATTTGAGTTTAGCAACTCAGTTGATAAGAAAGCTGGTAAGAACTTTGCCATTTCCTACCAGCTGTAAAATGCCGCAATCACACATAGGTTTACTATGACAAGCTTCTGCCTGCTCATGATCTAATTTCAATACCCTGTTTGATTCCTTTGGTCTACACTTGAATATAGTCTTCATGGGTTAATGAGACTATGTGCCTTAGTGACTCAATGTACTGTTAAAAAGATTACTTTAAAGAGGCACCTGTGTGCACTAGGAAAGCCTAAATGACAATTTTTAAATAAATAAATTAACTAATTAAAAAATTAGAAAGAAATGGGGATTATTTGTCGCTACAGGTACAGCGTTAAACATGGCTTCATGTTCATCACACCTTACATTATTTGTTTTGCATCACCCAGTCCTTGTGTACAGAGAGCAAAGTAGAATTGTAAAACTTTCTGGGAGGACTTAACAGAGCAAACTTCCATCTTCAAGACAAAGGAGAATAAAATAATGTCTCATTAATTACTGATATGAATTTTGAAATGAACAGTGACAGAACTAAGAGTTTTATTACCACAGCGTCTATTGATGTTCTTTCCAGCTCTTAGCAGACTAGAGTTCCTGAACTAATGGTAAAAACACAGATGTTTCTAATTTTATCTGGTTAATAAAAGCTAAAAGTAGACAAGACTCTTAGTTTGAAAGCAGAGCATGTCCAAAATGTTTTCTCCTTGCTGCCTAACATTGAGAAAGGTAAATTGTGTTACTCTCTCCCACAAATGGCACCTTTTCTTGTAGCTGAAAGGAAGGAAGCCTGACTAACTGCTTAGAAATATATTGCATCCTGACAAAAAGGCATGGCAAGTCAGCTCAGGAAGGTCATTGTGCCACTACATATCTTACTGAGATGACCCATTACTGACTACAACTTTCCAGTCCATAGTATTGAACAGGTCACCTGAATAGTCTGAAAAAGTAGAATGATTCCTTGATAGAAAAAAAAAAAACACAAACTGAAAGTGAGTTCACAACCAGTTGGTCCCACCATGTGCCAGACCTCCATGTTCTCTATATCAGTGTGAGTGGTCACACCTCGCTTCCCAAAGACCAACACCAATGTAGCTATAATTGGGAGGTAGCAGTATTTAAACATAATCTGTATGCCCTGGGAGTGAACCACACTAGCAACAAATGACCAGTGGCTTTGAAAACACCATTAGCCCTGGTGCATGGAGCAGATAGGCTCAGAGAGGCAGTGATGGCACCCAGGTGCCTGTCCAACACACCAGTCAGTTGGGCCATGTATTGAAAACCTGATGTATGTTGTCATACCTGATCATTTCTACCACACCAGTGGTGGCATCCACCTGTGGAAAACAAGTATCACACTTCAAATTGAAAGCATTGCATGCATCCAATATTATGGAGTAATTTCTAGGTTGCAATTTTGGGATCAAAGTGTTGATAATGGTGAAAATTGCAAAGCTGTATTTAGTACTTTTAAGTCAATGTCATAACGACATTTTGATCTCAGTGTCACTGTACATTTTTTTTGGAGTGATAACAAAACTGTTTTGCTTCTGAAAAATGACTGTGTTCACACCTTGAATACACTGTCATTGAATGACCAAACTGAACTTTCCAGATCAAAATCTGAAAATGTAATATCATAAGACTAGAATCCACAATCCACACCAACTGATATTCACAGAAAAAGAAGACCCAAGGTCCAGATCCACTCAAGAAACTTTTTATCGAGCACTTTCATCTCTATAATGGAAACTTCATCAGAATGAAGTAACGTTACCCAACATTCCTTATATACAAGACATACAAAAATCACCTGAACAAATAATTACGTTTCTTAAAGCAACCATGCCATAAAGCAGTAAAGTATAAAAGCATAGCAGGGTTCATTGCTATAAAACACACATAAGTTGCATAAAAACAAAGCTACATATGTACCTGACATACATATATGATCATTCCTAAAAAAAATCCTAACTTGTATTAAAAACTTTCTTTATAAGAAAAAATGTGCTTTCAATCTTAAGACAGAACTAATACACACACAACACTGTTGAGCCCTGGGCTCACTGATGCATTTGATTTTATTTGCCATTTCAGTTCTGATAACTCCAGGAAGTCATTCAAAGGATTCCCTCTTTCACCAAGATTGATTAGTTCAATAACAACAAACTTGAACTCGTGTCCTTTATTGGCATTGATGTGTGCTGCTAATGCATTGTTATCATCCTTTCTATTTATATCATAATAGTGTTGATAAATTCTGCTCCTTAATGCATTCTTTGTTTTGCCAATGTAGTAACACGGACATTTTGAGCATAAGGCCGAATAAACCACGGCTTTGCTGTTACAAGACATTTTACCTTTTATGATAGGTTTCCCATAATTAGGAATCAAAGTGTCTTTAGCTTCAAGAATGTTCTGGCACTGTAGGCAGTGACCACATTTTACCATCCCTAAACCTCTGTCCAGACCCTGTTTTTGTCTCTCCAGCATGTTTTTATGCTGCAGCCTCTTTTGTATATAATGATAGGGACTGGTCCAACTAGCTGTGCCTGGTCTACAGCAATACTAAAAATGTTCCAGTTATGCTGAATGATATTCTTGATGTTGTAAAATTGCTGGTTGAACTTGAAAATAGCTGATTTCTTAAAAGTATTACTGCTTGCCTGTCGTACATCATTTTGAATACCTCCCCCTGTGCCTAGCAGGGGTAAAAAATATTCACTCAACCTTTTGTTTATAACCTCTTGGAAGATGTTACCAACATAATTCACAGGATAACCCCTTTTTTCCAACATGTCTTTTAAGATGTTCATCTGTATAATGAATTCATCTTGTTCAGAAATCATCCTAGCCAGTCTTACCCCCTATCCTTTTACTAATGCCTTCTTTTGGTGGAGGGGGTGACAGCTATCAAAATGTAAGAGGCTATTTGAATATATGGGTTTCCGGAATATGGTTGAGTTAAACTGTTGTTTAACAGGGTCCTTTTCAATAGTGATGTTGAGGTAATGGACAGTTGATTCAGTAATAGAATGTGTAAATTCCAGAAACTCAGTACTGTTGTCCAAATATTCTAAAAAATGGCCTCTTTCTCCCTTGTCTTTCTCCCAAAAAATTATGATATCATCAAGGAATCTACCGTAAAATGTTCAGTCCTTGGCAAAGGGGCTATTGAATATGTGTTCCTTTTCCCAATATACCAGTACAATGTTGGCAAAAATGGGGGCACATGCGGCCCCCATTGCCACTCCTTTAACCTGTTTAAATAGCTGTTGTTCAAAGGTTATGATGTTTGTATCCAAAACCAATTCCTTCAATGTTCTTAATGTAAGGATACAGTTGTGACTGAGGGTAGAGTACTTGTGAGATTTGACATATTCTGCTTTCAGCAGTGAACAAGTTAAAAATAGCTTTCAGTGGATTTGTCTGAAAATGTAAAATAAATACTCTGCTTTTCAGTGTAGTACAAAAGTGCACTTAGTTTAAAGTATATAGCTTGGCATTCATTGTTATTAGGAATCAGAAGTAAAATTTTTTATCTTTATAAACTATGCAGTTTGTGAAATTTATAAGCAGGTCAAGACAAACTATTGTATGCAGCTGTGTCTCTATCAACAGGACATGCAAGATAAGAGCAAGGCCGAGGAGTTATTCTTCAGGAATGGAATGTTTGAAACATGGGAAACAAAAACTGTCAGCAGACCAGCATTATGGGAAAGACTTATTATTCTGGCATATTCTTTAAACTGCTGATGTAAGCTAGAAAGAGACTACAAAGTTTGGACTTCTTCTTTTGCATGAGAGACATTAATTCTTACAGTCAAAATGCTGTAAGCTGAAGTACGGCTTTGTTACATATGTATATTTCATTGTTATACTAGATGTTACCTCGTATGCAGTAAAAGGAATGTTCATATCAGACTGAACCGGCTCAGTTGTTTTCATTGAGTAATGGTGCAGACTCCTTTCAGTGTAGTGACATACATTTTACAGTGGCAAGATCAGTTTGACCTGCAGCGGTACCGCTCACAGTGTGACATTCCCGCGCTCTTCTTTTTCTTTTTCCGACTACTTCATCCATTGACTGGCGGATGAAAACACTGCGGTGCAGTACAGGGCAGTACGGTAATTCTTCAGACAGTTGGTGAAATACGAGGTGTGGGTCATATGGCCTGACCTAATATCACCAGCATCTAGTGACTAACAGCAGAGAATTCTTCTACAACCGATCTTCGTATCAAGACTGGCCACCTTGTCCTGATCATTTGCGGCAAATATTTTCTTCTGTTTTTCTTTTAACAATGAATGCAGTTTATGAAAATGCCAAGAAGTGCACTAAATATTTTAATGTTGATGTATCTAAATCATATGTAGATGTGTGGAATTATTTAAATACATAGTATAATCAGCATGTTAGCACCTGTAAGTCTTTATTACATTGGGCAGAAGTGTCACAGAATCTACAGAAATGTTTTATTTAAATGTTGCTTTTTGCATGCCTTGTCATAAACATATTGCACGTATTGTACAAAACCTGGAATGTAACCAGGATAAAGTAATGCTTGAAGCACAGACAACGGTTCCTTTTTCTAAAGATTTATTAGAGGGTGATATAGATGTCAAAGTTTGTACTTTACAGTCTGATTTCCAGGAGTTTATCTTGACCTCATGGGTCACTTTCAGATTTACTGTGATAAATGCAATGCGCCTGGTAAAATGCATGCCGACACTGCTAAATGTGCAAAATAATTTTCTCAGTTTTGAAAGTCTCACAGACTAAAATTAGCACACAGACTGATATTAAACAAGGCAGTAAAGCTATTTGTATAATAAAAGAGTTAATAAATAAAATTGTCCGTTTGCAAGAAACATATGACAGGCAACTGGCTGACACACAGCATGACGTAATTCTTGCAAGGGAGGAGACTAATCTGAGGCTGCTAGAAGCAGCACATTTAACTAATGTTAAAAACTCTCCCTGAGTGGGATGAACACAAGGATATTTTTAATTACATGATTACATTTAAAGCTTGGGTTCTTAAAACTGTAGGCACTGTATGCAATGATACACTTGAGTGTTGCTTCTGGAATTTTATTCCTCAGCATTTCATGGTTTATATACAGCAAAAGTGGCATAAAAGTACTGCACATTATAAAACAGACAAGAACACAGATGAGATTCATGGTAAACTGACAAACAGGTTTAATAAACTTCTAAGGCATAGTCAGAGTGAGTTCAAAAAGTTTAGACAACATATGTAAACACTTTTTCAGAAGTGCATAAGAGCTTTAAAGTCAGCAGAACAGAATACTGACAAATATAATCTGGTTAGTAAAGAGTTAAAGCAGCAGCAGTTAACTACGCTGATAGAAAATAATTTACTACAGTAGTTAAACGCAATAAAGACATGACGGCACAAGACTGACATGCATGTATTTTCTAAAGTGCAGCAAAAGGCTAACAACAGCAAATTTATCTCTTGTTTCTTACAATATTTTGTATTCGTATGATAGCATAAAAATAGCAAAGACTCCAGCAAAAACAGTATTAAAAGCAGTATTATGAATAGTTAAGCAGGTTAAAGTTACAAGTATATTAATGAATGACTGAAGGTACGAGTAAGTGCTGAAGGAGTTATGGGTTAAGCATCTGGAATGCATAGAAAGAAAGAAAAAAATGTATGTACGCTCAAATCTTTCCAGGCTGGAATGTGCAGTTACAAGGAATGTTAATTATAATAAGATGTCATACTTGTACATACATGTCATTAATAATCTGCTTGCAAATAGATACTACTACGAGTACAGTCAGTACATGGGCTATGGTATGCAGTTAAAATGTGCAGGTCCCTTTACAAAAAGGGAGGGTAGGTAACAGCCAAAGGACAAGCATACACTAACTGTGTCTGAAACAAAAGAACAGCATTCAGCTAAAGTGATACAGTTCCTTCAAACACTGCAGGAGGCAGGGTTTAAGGTTCAAAGTAAAAAGGTACAATTCATGTCATGACATGCTTTCTAGCCAGAAAGAATTACCCTTTCTGGAGTGGAGACCAAAGAAAAATACAGCTTTTTGTGATTTAAAGGCAGCATTGGCCAAGGCTACAGAGCTAGTAGCTCCAAGTTTAACACATCCTTCTGTGTTACAGGCAGCAGCTGGACCCAACACACTCTCTGTTGTGCTTTTACAGGAGTGGCCTCATGGCTCTAATGCTAAAATGAAAAAGACTTTACATTCCTCAGTAGAAAAATGACATGTTGAGAGGAAATAGCACCCATGTATTCAGCAACTTTTAGCCATTTATTGGGGTTTAAAACAAACTGAGTACTTAACAGCATTTTCAAAAGACATTATAGTATAGACACCATATTATGCCATGCAGGCTTTGGTAAATAAGACTCAGTTAAATAAATTAATTGATGACATCAGTTAAGTAGTGTTGTGCAAAAATGGTTGGCATTATTTAGTGTCAAGTAAATTACAGTAAAGGGAGGAGATAAGTATTACTTATCTAACTTTATGAAATATGAAGGAAATTTTTTTTCAGACAGTGCATACGTAAGTATTACTTATTTAATTTATTTTACATTTATTTTATTTTACATTTGGTGACCGGGCTAGTCTAGCTGGACAATTATCCGTTTTCAGTAGAGGCCCGGGGAGAAAAGCTCCAATTACAAGAAGTAAAACAATAATTAACAATAAATCATAATAAGCATCATACAATAAGTACAAAGGTGGACATTTGTATGAATTTAGCGAAAACACAAATAAACCAAAAAAGCAGAACCATAATCTTTCAGAAAAATAGTTGGTTAACAATATAAATCACAAGGTAAGCAACATTCTACAGTTAGATACTAAACAAAATTCAATATGTGCTAGAGAAAAAGAGAAAAAAAAATGTTTAAGACAATCTCAAAGTTAAATCTTTTTACAGTAAAAATAAGTTTTATAGTGGGAAAGTTGGGAAAAAATAAAGGGGGGAAATTGGGAGTAGTTAAGGAATAATTTCAGTCAGGATTAGCACAAGGACATAGCCATTGAGTTTTGAGATGTTCTTTGATATGTCTTTTGAAAAGGGATGTAGAGTCTAGGTTTGCTATTTCCTGAGGTAGTTGATTCCAGATTTTCCCGACAGCATTTGAAAATAATGAGTCCCAGCTTTATTCTTTGATTTGGTTAAGGCTACGAGGAGTTTATTAGCTGATCTTAGTGTGGCTAGGTTTTTATAAGGTGAAATCAGTTTTGTAAGGCTAGGGGTAGCATCTGGGTAAAAAAGGGTCTTATGAATGATAATTAATTGTTGATAGCGTAGGTGGTTGTAGAGTTCTAACCAATCTAGTTGCTTGAGGTTAATACAGTGGTGGGTTCTAAAAGGGGTAGCAGTAATGAATCTAGTAATACTATTGTAGCAGGTAGAAAGTTTGGTGATGTTGTTTTTAGACAAGTTTGTATATATAGCAGAGGCATAGAAAAGGGTGGAGATCAGGTGGCTCTGGGCCACAGTTTTCTAGCAGATGGGGTAAGAAAGGGTTTAATTCTGTAGAGAGTACGATTTTTTGTTAACTGATTTAATGGTATTGTTAATGTGGTCATCAAAATTAAGATTATTGTCAATTGTTACACCTAATAGGCGAGTGGTCATATCTGGGCTAATGCAGGTAGCATTGTTAGAGGAGATAGTGAAGAAAGGTGTTAGTGATTTGTGTAGGAGTAAAGAGAAGAAGTTTTGTTTTTTTGGGATTAAGAAGGAGGGAGAGTTCCATAAACCATTTTTCAACATTATGGAAGACTGTTTGGGTGAGGGACTGGAGGAGGAAACATTATTGGCAGCACAAATAAGTGTTGAGTCATCAGCATATTGAATGCAGATGGCTTGGGGTATATTCAAATTAAGGTCATTGATAAATAAAGAGAAAATAAGGGGCCTAGGATTGATCCTTGTGGAACCCCAATGTTTACTGGGAGTAAGGAGGATAGGTTGTTGTCCCATAGCACTGCTTGTTGCCTATGTTGGAGGTAACTCTCCCTGAACCATTGGAGAGTATGTGAGCCAAGTGAATAGAGATTTAGTTTGTCAAGAAGTATATTATGGTTAACCATGTCAAAGGCCTTTGACAGGTCAAGGAATAAAGCTGATGAGAAAAGATTGTTGTTCCTATTTTTATTTATGGCATCAGAGAAGGAAAGGAGGGCAGTTGTAGTACTGTGGAAAGGTCTAAAGCCATGTTGACTATTGGCTAGAAGTTTGTTTTGTAGAAGGTGGTTAAGAATTTGTTTATGTATGCATCTTTCCATGATCTTTGCTAATGGGGAGAGTAAGGCAATAGGGCGAAAATTTGCGAGCTCAATAGAGGAGCCACCTTTATGTAGAGGTATTATATGAGATATTTTCCATATGGTGGGTATTTTTCCTTCAGAGATAGTCCTGTTAATAAGAATGGATATGGGGTAATCAATAGCTTTTGCCGCAATTTGTAGGTATTCTGAAGGGAGTTGGTCAGCTGAAGGGGTACAAGGTTTAAGTTTCTTGAGAAGCTTATAAATAAGTGATGTAGGCACTGGTTGAATGTTAAAGACATTAGATGAAGTGTTAGAGGTATTAGGTAGGGAGGTAGTAGAAGAGGGTAATGAATTAGCTAGGGTTTGAATGGCTTCAGTAAAGTACTTGTTAAAGGCATCTGGGATCAGAGTGGAGTTATTGAGATTAAAGCCTGAAGGGATAGGAGTAGTTGAATGTCCTGGTTTAAGAAGTTTGTTAATACCTGACCAGAATTTTGAGAGGAATGCTGACTAGTTTGTTGTATGTGAAGATAGTAATCCTTTTTATCTGCAAGAGTATCTTTCTTAGTGGCATTTCTTAATTGCTTAAAGAGTAGGTGATCAGATGAACATTTGGTAGTTCTCCATTTAGCCCATATTTTATTTCTAAGGAGCATTTTTTGTTTAGTTTGTTTAGTAAGCCATGGGGCTGATTTGGTCCTTATCCTAGTAGAGTGAATAGGAGCATGATAGTCAAGGATTTGTAGAAAGTTGGTATTAAAGTAAGCCACTGCTTCGTTTAGTTCAAGGGTAGTCATTGGAGACCAGTCACATGCTTTCAGTTCTGCCAGAAACGTATCTGGGTTAAAGAATGTGTTTGAGCGAGACATCTTAACTTTATGGGTAGTTGGGTTATGCAACTTTTGTCTAATAACATATGTGAGCATATGGTCACTAATATTGTCGGGAAGAATTCCTGGAGAGTACTTGTTTAGGTTGTTATTAGTAAGGATCCAGTCAAGAGTTGTTTCTTTATTTGTGGGTTTATGGATTCTAGTTGGAGTGTTAATCAATTGAGAGAAGCCATAAAGATTTATATGGTTGGTGGGGTGTTGGGATGAACAGGTCATCCAGTCAATGTTGAAGTCACCAAGTATTATGGTTTCCTGAGGTAGTTGGCTAGAAAGTGAACTAAGTAAGTTTTCTAGGATATGAGTATTATTTCCAGGGGGAAGGTACATACAAATGAGATAAATTGATTTGTTATTGTTGATGCTTAGTTTAATAGATAATATTTCGCCTTTGGAGTCAAGTGATGTAAGTTCATTGTAGAGAGTGATTTGGAGATTAGATTTATAGAGAATAGCTACGCCTCCACCTTTCTTATTTATGGGTCGATCTAAGTATATTATAGCCAGGAGGGGTGATTTCCTGGTCTTGAATAGAGGGTTTTAGCCACGTTTCAGTAAGACATAGTATGTCAAATGCATGTAAGTCAAGAAGTGAATGTAGGTGATGAGTTTTATTATTTAAACTTCTTATATTGAGTTGTGCTATTAGTAGGGAGTTAGCTGTTTTAGTACATGATGATATTGTCGGTGATGTAATATTATTAAGATTAAAATTGTTATTAGTGTAGGGACCAGGGTTAGGATGAATATCTCCATGAAGGAGGAGGTTGTGCTGGGAATTCACAAGGAATTTAAGGGATTTTGGTGAGTTGTAAGAGTTCTTTTTGTTTAAGTAGATTGTTATATGAGTTGTTCTATGGTATTTTGGGAGTAAAAAGTTAGAGTAACAGGTTATGTTACTATGCGTCAAGATATTGAAAAATGCGGTTGGTAAAGTTTGTGGGAGGTGAAGGTTATGTACATGTAAAGTGATATTTTCAAAGAAGGTACAATAATATGGTATGGATAGGGAGGCTATAGTAATGGTAAAGAGTAGGATATATGTGGAATAAGCTTTGAGTATTGGAGACATGATAGCGAGTAAGTGTCAGGTGAATACTGCTTGTAAGAGAATGTGAGCTCAGGATCAAGTAGAGAAGGGCCAGGTTACAGAGAAGGGTATGGCAGCAATGAAGAAGAGAAAAGGGGAAAAAGGGAGATAGGTAGAGGTTATAGTTAACAGTTAGGTAATATAGAGAAGGAGTATGAAGTGTGGCAAGGCCTGGAAAAAGGAGAGAGTTACAATAGTGGAGAATGAGGCGGAGATAAATAGATAGTGATTATGAATGGGAGGCAGTGGTGGAGATAGTGTTTGATGGGGTTGGCTGAGAGAAATAGGGAGTGTCTAGTGAAGTATAAGGGTAGGACCCTGGGGTGGGTGGGAATTGGGGGTAGGGAGGGGAGCGGAGCGGGGTGGGGCCAGAGCAAGTAGAGAGACAGAGTGAGCGGAGACAATCAGTAAGCAGCAGGATGTAGGGAGGAGTAGCAAAGCAGTCAGATCACAGCTAAGGAGAGCAGAATATGGAGTAGAGCAGGAGGAGAGTGGATCTATAAAGCAGTAAACTATATAGTCGTTAGGAGAAGAGGAGGTAGAACCTAGACATAGGGAGGAAAGTAGAAGTAGGAGAAGTCGGGCTCCTAGGGAAGGGATTTAACTCATGGAATATGAAGGAATTTTTTTTCAGACAGTGCATACGTAAGTATTACTTATTTAACTCATGGAATATGAAGGAATTTTTTTTCAGACAGTGCATACGTAAGTATTAAATTTTTCATACAGTGCATACGTAGTTAATTCTCTGCAGCTGCATATGTCTACATGGGCAAGAAGATGGTTTGTTGAATATGGGCAAACCACTCAAACATGCTTGTGTGTTACAGACTATTTGAAATTTAGTCAGTCCCTTGTGGGTTACTATAATATTTTAAAGGTAAAAGCTCATGAAAAAGCTACAAATGAGATTTTTCAGCTAAATAACTACATAGATGGCAAAAAAAAAAAAGGCAGCCAGGAAAGGAATGTAATTGTATCCTGCAGAACACCTTTCTTATGTACCAGATAAAACTACTGCAGTACACATCATTTTCAGCTCAGAATTTGCAACAATTTTGGGGAAAAAGTTAAAAAGAAAAACCGGGTTTAAAAAGGGGGGGGGGGGGGGTTAAAAAAACTTTTTTTTTCGGTTTAAAAAAAAAAAGGGAAAAAAATTGAAAATTTTTAAAAAAAAGGGGGGGGGGGGGGGGGGTTTTGGGTAAAGGGGGTTTGGGGGGATGTTGGGGAGGGGGGGGGGGGAAGGGGTTATGAAAAAAGTAATGTAAAAAATGTAAGGGGGGGGGGGGGGGGGGGGGGGGGGGGGGGGGGGGGGGGGGGGGGGGGGGAGGGGGGGGGGGGGGGGGGGGGGGGGGGGGGGGGGGGGGGGGGGGGGGGGGGGGGGGGGGGGGGGGGGGGGGGGCGGGGGGGGGGGGGGGGGGGGGGGGGGGGGGGGGGGGGGGGGGGGGGGGGGGGGGGGGGGGGGGGGGGGGGGGGGGGGGGGGGGGGGGGGGGGGGGGGGGGGGGGGGGGGGGGGGGGGGGGGGGGGGGGGGGGGGGGGGGGGGGGGGGGGGGGGGGGGGGGGGGGGGGGGGGGGGGGGGGGGGGGGGGGGAAAAAAAAAAAAAAAAAAAAAAAAAAAAAAAAAAAAAAAAAAAAAAAAAAAAAAAAAAAAAAAAAAAAAAAAAAAAAAAAAAAAAAAAAAAAAAAAAAAAAAAAAAAAAAAAAAAAAAAAAAAAAAAAAAAAAAAAAAAAAAAAAAAAAAAAAAAAAAAAAAAAAAAAAAAAAAAAAAAAAAAAAAAAAAAAAAAAAAAGAAAAAAAAGAAAAAAAAAACAAAAAAAAAAAAAAAAAAAAAAAAAAGAAAAAAAAAAAAAAAAAAAAAAAAAAAAAAAAAAAAAAGAAAAAAAAAAGAAAACAAAAAAAAAAAAAAAAAAAAAAAAAAAAAAAAAAAAAAAAAAAAAAAAAAAAAAAAAAAAAAAAAAAAAAAAAAAAAAAAAAAAAAAAAAAAAAAAAAAAAAAAAAAAAAAAAAAAAAAAAAAAAAAAAAAAAAAAAAAAAAAAAAAAAAAAAAAAAAAAAAAAAAAAAAAAAAAAAAAAAAAAAAAAAAAAAAAAAAAAAAAAAAAAAAAAAAAAAAAAAAAAAAAAAAAAAAATAATGAAAAATACAAAGATTCTCAGGGAGTATTTGGAAAAAAGAAATAAAAGTATTGTGTATTATGAAGCATTGAGCATCATTGCAAAAGATAAATTACTTAATTTGGCTGAAAAGACCAAAAAAGACACTGCTCACAATTGGTGGGATATCTTTACAGGTTGGTCCACATCAGGAAAGAATTTGTTAAATTGGTTAATACATCCTGTAGTAGTAGTTTTAGGCATTATAGTCATGTTAACTATCTGGAATTGCTATCTAAGTTGTCATTTGAGAAAAACTTACAGAATCCAATAAATTATGATGGTTAACCTGAATAAATTGGAAAAGGTTTCAATGTGTTCAACTGAAGTCGAAAATAAACAGGCATTTTCCGCCTTTTAATTGAAAAGAGGGAATTGTGAGATTTGACATATTCTTCCTTCAGCAGTGAACAAGTTAAAAATGGCTTTCAGTGGATTTGTCTGAAAATGTAAAATAAAAACTCTGTTTTTCAGTGTAGTACAAAAGTGCACTTAGTTTAAAGCATATAGCTTGGCATTCATTGTTATTAGAGAATATTTTATCTTTATAAACTATGCAGTTTGTGAAATGTACAAGCAGGTCAAGACAAACTCTTGTATGCAACTCTATCTCTATCAACAGGACATGCAAGATAAGAGCAAGGCTGAGGAGTTATTCTTCAGGAACAGAATGTTTGAAACATGGGAAACAAACTGTCAACAAACTGTCAGCAGAACAGCTTTATAGGAAAGACATATTATTCTGGCATATTCTCTAAACTGCTGATGTAAGCTAGAAAGAGACTAGAAAGTTTGGACTTCTTTTGCATGAGAGACATTAATTCTTACAGTCAAAATGCTGTAAGCTGAAGTACGGCTTTGTTACATATGTATATTTCATTGTTATACTAGATGTTACCTCGTATGCAGTAAAAGGAATGTTCATATCAGACTGAACCGGCTCAATTGTTTTCACTGAGTAATGGTACTGACTACCTTTCAGTGTAGTGACATGAATTTCATCAAGGAATCTACCGTAAAATGTCCAGTCCTTGGCAAAGGGGCTAGTGAATATGTGTTCCTTTTCCCAATATGCCAGTACAATGTTGGCAAAAATGGGGGCACATGCGACCCCCATTGCCACTCCTTTAACCTGTTTAAATAGCTGTTGCTCAAAGGTTATGATGTTTGTATCCAAAATCAATTCCTTCAACGTTCTTAATGTAAGGATACAGTTGTGACTGAGTGTAGAGTACTGGCAAAGGTATTGGTAGAACCAGTCAATACCTGTTTCATGTGGTATGATGGAAAATAAATCCTTTATATTTATGGTCATAAAGACAAGGTTGTCTTTGTACATCTTTTTGTTAATTTTAGACAAAAAGACCCACAAATCTTTTACTATCCAAGCGCAGTCTAGTAATATACCCTTTAATTGACCATCTATGAACTTCGCTATGGAGAAGGTTTTTGATGCTCGAGCATCAATAATGGGTCTCAGCGGGGGATCTTGTAAATCTTTATGAATTTTGGGGATCTCAAATATTGTTGGTATTTTTAGATTTTTTTTACAGATAAAGTGGTGATCTTCCAGCTTAATTTTCTGGTTCATAAGCAGTTCTTCCAACATGATGTCAACTTTGTTGTAGCAAATATTTTTCTCATTTAAACTGATTTCACTGTATGCATCTGCAAACAGATGGTTAAACTTTTTTTAGTGTAGGTGTCATAATTCATAATTACAAGACCCCTGCCTTTGTCTGGTTCATGACCTATATCTCAGGATTTTGAGAAATGTCCCTCAATAACATAATTTCTGAGTTACTTAAATTGTTAGCCTGTCTGTTTACCCCTCTTTTAAACAGGTCTCTAATGTCTTTCTCACCAAGTTTTTCAAAAGTAACCACAGTGGGATGCAAGGTGGGGTTAAATGTACTGGGATTTTTCAAACTACCCTGTTCATGCATACTGTAGTACAACCCTTTGAAAAATAATTCAAAATTCAACTTCCTAGTGAAGAGTTTAAGGTCAATTATAGTTTGGTCCAGGGAAGCTTTTTAGTCTGGAACAAAAGTTAAACCTTTTTGAAGCAGTTCTGCTATCTGTTCGTTAAATTCAATGTTGCTGTAGTTATGCACCTTAAAATCTCCACCTGTATTGTCCAAAATAACTACACTGGTGTTGTATTCATTCACTGATATCTGTTCTCCCTCCCCCTCCAGTTGCCCCTGGTATGTGTGGGGTACTGGTAATTGTGTTTTCTAGTAATGAACCCTGCTATGCTTTTATACTTTATTGCTTTATGGCATGCTTGCTTTAAGAAATGTAATTATTTGTTCAGGTGATTTGTGTATGTCTTGTATATAAGGGATGTTGGGTAACGTTACTTCATTCTGATGAAGTTTCCATTAGAGAGACAAAAGCGCTCAGTAAAACGTTTCCTGAGTGGATCTGGACCTTGATTCTTCTTCATGCATAATGGTGTTAGTGTTACGTACTCAGGCCTACAACATCACAGAAGTGCTGATGTTCAAAAATTGTAGCTAGTTACAATTCTACTGTACATATAATGTGCAAATACTTTGGTGTGTATAATGCTGCTAGTAATAATGTATAATATTTTTAGTCTCCTCATCCAGGCACTCTTTCTAATGGTATACTTTGCAGTTTTCAAAGATACAGGTGTTATGCAATTTTTGTCTTTGTTGATAGGTTTATAAGATGTATACTAGACTATCAGTTCAGTAGACCATTAAGAGCCTAGGCCTTGCATTTCCCACACTTGTTCTCTCTGTACATAAGAGTCTGAGCAGCTAGACCAGGTTTTAATTTACAGATCCACAATCACTCATCCAAACTGGATTTAAACATTTTGTTTGACATGGAGATAGAGATTATTCCATAGGAAGGAGACCCGTTGTGAGAAGTATCTAACTCACAAACAGGTTCTGTTTAATTCTGTAATGTAGAGTTAGACCCCTGGAACTGTTTTACAAACATGTAAGAAGTCATTCAGGACATCATCATTTACAGATTTGTAATTAAATCACTGATCACCATATAGTACAGTGGTGAGGTTTTAAATGTAGGTTAAGGAGCTCGTACAAAAGATTTTTTTATTGCTGAAGCATTGTGTTTTGTTTTGTTTTTTACTTGGAAAATATGCCCTGATAGGTCCATGCCAAAGGGGGTAATATGTTATACTAAGGGTCTACTGAAATAGGAATAGAGCTGGACAATAATTTCCTTGAACCTTGAGAATATGTCTTTAATTATTTCCTAATGACAGCTGATACAGGGTCATCAAAAAGAAGTTCATTGTCCATAAATTTACCTCCTACCATCTATGAAGTAGGTGCAATGGTGTTCTTGCTTCCAAAATAGAACAATATTGTATTTGTCTGCATTGAGCTTAACACCATAATCCTGAAACTAGTAGTTTATTGGGTTAGGCTGTTTTGGAAGATACAGGGACGTCATCTGTTGAGTTTACAAGAGCTCTGAGTTTGCGTACATCAGCAAACTTAGCAAGCCAAAGACCTTTAATATCAGTTTGGACGTCACAGCATATGGGGAATCCGTGTCATTTTTGATGAACTTAGTAACCCCATTCCTGATATCCCTCATCTTAGCTTCCTGGTCAAAGAAGGGTGGCATCAGAACAGAACCCTATGGAATGTCACTGGTGACCTGCCTTTCTGAAGAGAGTGTGCCACTAACTCTGATTGTGTGAGTCCTGTCTGAGTGCCATTTAACTATTCCATTTACAAAAAGGTTAACCTTTAGTAGGGTTAGTCTCTCGATAATGCCAGTGTGTGACATAATGTCAAATGCCTTTGCTAAACCAAGGTAAACAATGTGTACCAATTTGCTGTCCTCAGTGTCAGATTTAGAACACAGGAGTTACCTTTCAAAAGATAAACTGGTTAAGAGTGAGGACTTGTAAGACTCCAATATCATTGTTTATGGGCTCCATAACTGTATATTCCATTTCTTTATAAATGATGATGATAAGGATAACTGGTTTATCATTTCCCCAGGTCAGTGGTATGGTTTCTCTTGTGAAGGGTACCATGATTGCTTTCCTCTAGTCATTGCACCTTGTTCATGGTGACATCTAGAGAGGTTGTTGTGAGTGCTATGTCAGCTGGAGGGTTTGTTGTGAATGCAATATCTGCTGGAGGTGTTGTAAGCATAGTGTGTAGGTGTAAGAATGTTGCTGAGATATAATTGCCTCAGCATGTTGCTTAGGAGGCCGATGAGTCATAGGAAAGGATTTATTTATTTATTTATCTTTGTTTACCAGGAAATTACAACTGGGATAAAACCCCTTTTCAGCACAGGCCCAGGGAGAAAAACTCCACACATGTAACACCTGTTTTGACATATACATAAAATACAGTTACATTATATGATAAGTAATAAAAAATGTAAGTCAGTGTACTGTAAAAAATTACAAAAGCTTACATAAACATTATTTAGAAACAGAGCATGTACATAGTTTACATAGGCATATACAGTGTTGAACATTTATTAGAAATAACACATGCTTGTATATAGCAAAGAGAGATAACATTGAAAAAGATACTGTAATATTACTTGTAATTTCTAGCAATTAAAATAATGAAAAGAAGAGGCAGCTTAACTATGGAAATGTTAGAAAAGGGGAAGATGGTTGATAATGAAATATAGTATGATATGTTAGTAGCAGAGCAACTATGAAAATATCGTTACATATAAGATTGAGAAGTGAAGTCATTATGAAAGTGAGAATGGTTGGGGCTACTTGCACAGTTATAAGGGGTATTACTTTTGGATAGAGAGTGCTGAAACTGTGATGGAGGTATGTGAGATAGAGTTTAATCTAATTAGAGAGAAGAAGAGATTGAGTCTTGCCAAGTTAGATCTTGTGATTAACATAATTTATGTAAACAAAGTTACTCCTTGTGGTCAAGTGAGTGTCTTTCTGCCCTGATGGAGAAAACCGGAGAAGTGGAAAATATAAGTATTTGGAGAAAAGGTATCTGGTGTGGCCAAAATTTTATTCTAGCCAGGAGCTGAGGAGCAGCAGAACCATTTTTTGCTTAGATATTGTTTTATAGGTTCATAGGTTCATAAGTGTGTACTAGACTAATGGCCCTGGAGCCGATATAGGCCTAGCCCAAGAAGATTGGCATCATACCACCCAAAGTTAGTTCCCAGTGCCCCTCTCAAGCAAGGCCACTGAAGTGATCCCCGGGATGAACTGCCTATTGCCCATCCACTCATCAAGATTTCTCTTAAAGAAGTCCAGTGAAGTGCTCTGCTTGATGTGAATGGGAAGTTTGTTCCAGAGTATGGGAAGTCTCTGGGTTAGGAACCTGTCCCTCCAACATGTTCTGTTTATTGTGGTAATGAGGTTTAGGTCCCTGGTGCATGTGGCATGGAGAGATTGGGATTTCTTTAGGTGTAGCATATCTAGCAGCTCTGGGTCAAACATGGCTTTGTAGGTCATGCAGAAATCGCCTCTAAGTAGGTGATAAGAGACAGAGTATAGCTGGAGTTTTCTGAGTCTGTCCATATAGGGCATGTGTCTAAGGCCTAAGACCTCTTTCTTCCTGGAAGAGGAACCTTTTGTAATGAGATGTGCCACATAGAAGGACTTTCTGACTACAGTGGCAATGTGGTTAACAAAGGAGAGGTTGCTGTCAACCTGTGTCCCCAGGTCTCTTATCACACGGTGTTTAGTGGACTACCACCTATGTGGTAGTTCATGGACACTGAATTTTTCCTAAAGGGAATGACAATGCACTTTTTGGCATTGAGCTTAAGGACATGGTTCTGGCACCAGTCATTGGTGTCAGTGAGGCCTTTCTGTAGAATGTCAACATCCGCTGGAGAATCAGTAATGGCTCCCAGTTTGCAATCATCTGCAAACTTGGTCAGCCAGAGTCTCTTTGTGTTGGCTTGAACTTCAGGAAAGTAGATGCCAAACAGGAGAGGACCTAGGACCAATCCCTGAGGGACACCGCTTGCAACTGGTTGGTAGTTGTTGCTACTTTTATCAGGTTACTGGTTGTGTCAGTTGGTCAGTTGGTCTTTTATCAGTAGTTTGAGGGAAAGCTGTCTAGTTTAGTGAGTCTTGAAATGTGTAGTTGTGCCTAGAGGTGGAGTGAGTCATGCTGGAGAAAGGTGTAGGAAGTGTGGCCAGGTGCTGTTCTGATGACACTACTCTCAGAGAACTCTCTTGATGAGCTCACAGCTCTGATGATAGACTCATCTGAGCAAACTGCATGGGGTCCAGGCCCTTTCTTTGGAGGGTCCCTCTGTTTTATAGGTCCACAAACACACCCAAAAGTCCCACAGCCACTGATAAAGGTAACTGCCAGATAAGATAAACACTGAAAAAGCAAAAAGCCAAAAAAAACACAAAAGCTTCACACAGTAACAGTAGTTTTTTGTAAAAAAAAGTATTTTTTGTCTGGTCCATTTTACAAATTTTACAAATAAATACTTACTACTGTGTGTTGACTATATTTTTATGCTATATATTTTTCTATTATAATGGGTCCATGATGATAGCCTTCAGACTCTTCATCTTCAGTAATGGTGTGGGTGGTAGTTGTCAGTTGGTCTGTAGTCCTCCCCCTGGTGGGTAAGGTGGTATTATATTAGTAGTAGGAACAAAGCCTGAAATGTAGGGGAAATGTAGGGAGTGTGTTAAGTATTTCATGTAGAACACAGCCAGGGGGATATTATCATATCAGGTCCCCTGTATTCTTGGCTTTGGACAGTGCGCAGCTGTGTAGCAGTTTGAAGGTATGTGTCTCATCTATTTACTTGCAACAGGATAAAGTTGTAAATGGCAGATGTGGTAACAAATCTAATTCGGGGGGTTAAATAATAATGGCTCAGGATATTATGCCAAATGAGCTGAAATAATGGTAGTATGGGTGTTACATAGGCAGAAACAAGGTGAAATTAACTTTTCCAACAAGAAGCCCCATGGTTCACCATGCATCATGCTCCTGTGTGGGAACATAACTTTTTCATGCAAGCAAATTAACCCCAATTTAGATTTACATATCAGACCTCTGCATCCTCCCATGTAGCACATGTGAGCATTCAGAAGTCTCATTGTTTAGATCCCACCTCAGCAGGTCCCCAAGACACTAGTTTAACTGGAGTCACTGCTTGCAAAGACAAACAAGATACACTGTTCCTGCACAAGCAGGTCTCTTAGATGGTGCTTGAACATGAGTTACTGGTGTTGAACTTTGTCAGGTACTTTGCCTGTACAACAGTGGGTCACAAAGTTGGTGCTTGAACTAGGAATCACTGATGGTGCAGTTACGGTGACACCCTGCTACTATAGAAGCTCATTGGTTACTTGTAAAACAGATACAGTGACACCCTGCTACTATAGAAGCTCATTGGTTACTTGTAAAACAGATTCCATATTATCTTCCTGTCCTTATTTCTTCTCCTATATTTAATGCTTTGAATATTCTCTGCTGATATGTGTTTTTTTCTAGCTCTGGTCATGGCTAAAAATGGTCTGTTTTCGATCAGTCCACCATCCTTCTGGAATTAATGCATTATGTTTGTCAACCAAACAATTCTGAAGTTGCTATGAGTAAATTGGACATGTTATTTTACTTCTCTTTAACATAAATTGTGTCTATAACTGTGTTAGGATATCAACATCATAACCACTATGAATAGAATCTGTCTTTAATTTCTGCATTTCTCCCTTGTTTCACTGTCAGATATAGTTAGACTACTAGCTCTAGTCAGTTGACCATGCACAATGTTTTTGAAAACATGTTGGGGATGCATACTTCTTGGTAAGTAACTGGACACTCTTGATGGTTTCATATACAAGAAAGTTGAGGAAACTATTATTCACATAAATAATTTTGACATTTAAAAATAAATATGATCACCATCAGACCAAATGTAAATTACAATAAGATCTAGTTAAGCAAGGGTACAGTCTCTACCTATTGTAAGGATGTGAGATAGCAATCTCTTGAAAGTTGCTGGGACATGTTTCACCTCAAAGGGGACTTTGAAGGTCTCATAACTCAAAAGGTGTCACAAAATCTGATCTCTCCATTGATGGGGCATCAAGAGTACCTGACTGTAACCCTTAGGTCAATAGTGGTTAGATACATAGCCCCAGTCAACTGATTTAAGGCTTTATCTGACACAGCAATGTAGTAAGCATCTGACTTTGTGTGGTTATTCAGTCTCCTATAGCCCTTTGTCTATACAGCAGCTCAAGGGTTAAAAAATTAAGCAGCATTTCAATATACGCAAAAAAGAGATGTGGAAGATATTTTTCCACTTGTTTGAACTGGTCTATAAGCACTATCGGCATAGCTTTAAGACAAGTGTTCATCCTCCCCACCAGAACATTTGCCAATGTGTGTGGAAATAGTCTTTAAATGCTTTATCCCAAATGCTTCCACACACAGATCAGTGAGTCTGGCATGAAAATTATACCTCTGCCAGTTTTTCCCTAGGAAAGTCAACACTGCTGAAAATTTCAGAACATTTGCAACCTTTTGTACCTTAATAGATTATAGAGTTGCTGTCTAGCTGTGTAATCCAGTACCACAAAACTATATGTTTGCTCATGTCTACCCCATGAAATGGTTTCTCAATAACATACAAAAGCACCTAAGTAGACTTAGCTTTCTCTCCTGCCTTGCCAAACCTCTGATATTGTTTACATAACTTACACTACCTAGTCATATGTTTTGTAATACTTAGCCAATAAAAATGTTGCATGCACCTTCTTTTTATATACTTTATATCCATGAGACCTGGAAATAGAATATCATGGACTATTCCAAAAGTGCTCATTTAGGAGGTGCCATGGACTATTCCAAAAGTGCTCATCAGGAGGTATCATGGACTATTCCAAAAGTGCTCATCAGTAGGACCTTGTGACCACTAGCTGCTGCATCACCTAAACTCCTAACCTGTTTCAGGAATCCATTACCATTACAATAACTGCTTGCCCCAATACAGGGATTTACCCTTCCATTGAAAATCAAAAGCTTCTTGGCTACCACCCTCAAGTTCTCTAAGGAGAGTCTGACAGCTGAGTCTGCCACATCACTTTCTTGATGATTGATTCTCCATAGTTTCCATTTTGATGTAAGCCAAGTATCTTTTGAAACTTGTGCTTCAAATTCGGGCTTCCTACCAATTATCTCTTTAAGTGAAATAGCCCCTGCCAAAGGAAGCCCAGTACCTCCTGATAGTTGTGACTCAAACTCAGTCATGCTACTACTATTTTGCTTTTATTTATTTATTTAGTTAGTTATTTAGTTAGTTAGTTGTTTAGCTTTTATTTATTTATCTTATGTTAATCAGATTAGACCCACTAGGCTAGTGGCCACTTTTCAGGGGAGAGCTGAAGTTGTATTTATACTACAAGGGGAAATTTAACTAGGGCATTGGGAATGCCCCTACAAGAATTAATGGACTGGAAACAGGGTATTTTGTAAATGTACTGAATGAATGGGTGAAGGAAGGTTTTGTTTCTGAAGTGTTATGTAGTGAAATATTAAAATTGATATGGAAGAAAGATGAGAAGAATGAAATAAAAATTAGAGACCTATCATGCTAAATAAAATGGCTTATAAATGTTTGTGGGAATAATACAGGGGAGCATGGAAGGAAGGAGGAGGGATACTAGGAAATAAAGAATAAATATAGAAGCAAAGGAAAGTCAAGAATTGTTATTAGTTCTGAGAGAAATTGTGGCTGATAAGTAAAAGAGAGGATCTGTAACTTATAGTAGGTGATATTAGCAAGGCATTTGATACAGTAGGTAGGACATGATGCTTTATGGGATGTCATGGGAAAGTATGAAAAAAGTAATAGAGTTACAGTGTGAATGTCATTATATCAAAAGAATAGAGTGAGAGTGTTAGTGATGGCTGAGTAAAGAAATATGCAGTAAGTGTGGTATAAGACAAGGATGTCCCATGAGTGGAATGTTGTTTGCATTGGTGAGGAATGGGACAGTGAGTAAAGTAGCCTATAAAATGAAAAATACTAGATATGGGATGCAAAAGGAGGTGATAAAAAGAGTAGTTTTGAACTATGCAGATGCTATAGTTGCAGTTGTTAAGAACAAAACATGGATGAGGAAAGTGTTCGTTTGTCTAAATGTATGTTTAAATGAAATGGGAATGACCTTAAATAAAAATAACAGTATGGGTTTGGGCGATGTGTTAAAAATTGAGGTGTGTGAATTTTTCATTTAATGAAATGCGTATGCTAGGAATAAAATTTGGGAAAAAAATATGCAGTTATGTTGTGATTGGAAGGTTGATAAAAGATATGAAATATTTCTTCTGTTGAGGACGTATAGATTAGTGTTCAGAAAAAAGGTTCATCTCGTGAATTCAGTATTAATAAGAAAAATAGTGTATATGTCAAATGTTTTTATGATTCCAGTAAAATATGAAAAGGAAATTGGGCATCTGGGGTTTTCTTTAGTATGGGGTTCAAGATTAAACCCAGTAGAAATAGGAGTGTTGCACATGAGTAATGAATGGGGATTGGGGTTACTAAATCCAGTTGTTTATTCCTCTTCTTTAAACTTTTATACAGTACTAAAGTGGATAAAAGAAGAGAGTGAGAATTTAATAATGAGAATGTTTCAGTATAAGTACAACCATTCCTGGAGATGATGAGAATAAGAAAAAGAGAAACAGAATTTGTAGAAATTAAAAATTATCAATACAAATACTAACACTGAAAATAAAAATTGATAATATAGAGAAAGATAGAAATATGTGGTTTAATAATAATAAATAAAATAACATTATCAGATAAATCTGTGGAAAAAAATTTCCAGAGAAAGTGATTAAAACTACTAAAATAAGGAAGAAGGTGTATTCTAAGATAGTAGAGTGACAGGATTTGCTATGGAGACTGGTAATAAAGGCAGTAAGTTACCAGTTAGCTTGTAACATTCATACAAAGCATGCTTTATTTTCACATAAACATATCAATCCACATCACTCAGATTGTTAACTACACACATGATCCTGCCCATGATCAGAGGAGTTAAAACCTCACCCACTTCCCCTGATCTATTTAATTCTGACTATACACCCTTTCACATGCCTGAGTAAAACCATCCCCTCTTCATACTAATTAACTACTGAGTACTGACCTTGGCTTCCAGGGCTGGGTTTTTACCTCAGTTACTCAGGTGTCTTTGGCACAGGTTTACCAGTTCCCTCTCATGTTATTATTCCTTTTGCATTTCCTGCACCATGGCATGTTCATGCTTATGATCCCTTCCTTCTTCTGCAATTTCATGTTGTCTCATTTTCTCAATTGCTTTCAGACATATTTCTCTTCAGCTCCAGCTCTAGACTTCACAGCTCAGTCTACATTCTAAGGTCATCTGAAAATGGACTGTGTTATTTTGCTGAAAACTCCGTGCTCCAGTTTGTTTCCATCTTCAATGGGTTGAGTGCCAGCTGCACACAAGCACTCTATCATCTCGTCTCTATGCATGCTAGTATGTTGGATTCCTTTAGCTTTACACTTCGACTAAGTTACTTTGCTGCAAACTCTGTGCTCTCATCAGTTACTAGTTTGTCTCCACCTTCAGTAGGTTGAGTGCCAGCTGCACACATGCACTCTATCGTCTCATCTCTGTGCATGCTGGTAGGTTGGATTCCATTAGCATTACACTTCTTATTTAGCTATGGCAGTGACATTCTTATACTATGCATAATGCTTTTTCTCTGTTTTCTAGCAAATCTGCCTAAAAATAACTGTTGTGCAATATATTCCTCTGTATACTTACTTTGAGGCTGCAAGTACATAAATATATGTTGACAAAATTATTTTGTAGGCTAAATAATTCCATTTACTACATCTATACTACCGCAAAACTACATGTGGAGAGCAAGGTCTATAGTCTTGCAGTCAGCACCACTGCCTCAATAGGTAGAGATGAAAAATAAAATAAAATATAAATATGCTGAACATAAATCAACATAAATAAGTACCTAATAATATTAAATATTTCAACAGCTGTATGTCTAACAGGTTAATACTATCTGCCTTGCTTTTTCCGAGCTAATTTCTGGCTAAAATAGTTTCTAGGCCCTCTCTGTCACTATATAATATGTGCAAAATATAACAGGCAAAACAAATAACTAAAACGAGCTTCACTTTTATTAAAGGCATGCAGATCTGAGGCAAGTACACCCAAGCAGAACTGGAGACTGAGAAAATGGCTACAGTGAGCTAGGCTCCCAGGAAGAGGGTCCAACTACCTGACATCTGGAGGGATATCCATGAGTCAACATTGGGAGTGTCAGTATAAGGCTTTCAAACGAATTTCCCCCTTCAGTGAGTCAGAATCTATTGTACTTTCCTTTTCAATAAAAAATTTGAATTGTAGAGTCTATGGTACCCTTCTTGTCAATCAATATTTGAATTTAAACAACAGACCTTAGTTAAATGATGTAATGCCTAAAATAACTGAAAAGAAATAGTTAAGCTCATTGATTTAATGCATTATGTAGCAGATATTAGCTCACTGAGCTTGTCTGAATGGGTTTGTCTGTGTGTTGCAAGTGTTTGTGTGTGGGTTTTTGTATATGTATGCAGAAGAATGCCACTTTATTCACAATTTGCATTTCATCTGTAACTACAGTTCAATGGCAAACCAATTTACATCTTCTTATTCACATATTTTTCCACATTTTGAGTTTTAAAGAACTATTGTGTATATCAGAAAATTCCATTCATAAGTGCTACACAACTGGACATGTGATTTGCACAGTTTTGTTGTATTTTTACAAAATATTCAGCCACAGATTTCTATACAGTCTTTCACGCCTGGTGAAAATGAAAAACAGTGGACCTGACAATGCTGTCTTTTTTAATCACTGTTTTATAATTCCATTTCCAAAACTGAGCTGAAAGTTTTCATGTTGGACAAGGACTGTCATCTTTTTTCAGCTAAGGGATGTCTTTCTTTCATCTACAAGACAATGTTCCTAGTCATCCCGAAGACTTATCAGATGTCAGCAGTAGAAGCATGGAGGCTAAAGGTAACAATGTCAAGAGCTCATGGGGTGCTAAAAGATGGATTCAGTCAATGCCAATCATGCCAAAGCAAGAAGCCTCAGGCAGCTGATTAATGTCTTCATTTAGTCTTATCTAATAAATGCCCAACCAACAAGACAATTCTCTTCACTGTGACAATCAACATGTCTAAGCATTTAGCATGCCTATAAGACACAGACTAGAGGACGACCAGACTCCTTGACTCAGCACTGGATAATTCCTTATTGTAGAAGATGGTGTGCAATAAGGCCACTATTGTTGTGGTTAGGGTTAAAATGATCATCTTCATATGACTGCTGCAGAGCCGGATCCAGCACTAGGTGACCTAGGCATTCACCTAGGGCCCACTGGCTGTGAGGGAGCCTACTAGCTGGTGGGGGCTGTCACATTTACTTTTTTAATTTTAATTAAAAAAATGTGTGTTTTTAACAGCGTTCTTCTTTAAGAATGTCTTTTGTATTGTTGTCACACACACCTGTTGTGTCCATGCTTCTCTGTGTGCAACAATGTCCTTGCATGCATCATCATTGCACATACCTGTTGCTTCTTTCTTCCTTTCTGCTCCTAGAACTTAAATACAAGAAGATGTTCCTGTGCTGTTTCCACGTATGGAATGTAGGCTGACTGGACCTGACCTGATTCTTCCTCAGCCTGATCGGACAGGGCTAAGGTAGGGTGTGTGTGTGTGTGTGTGTGTGTGTGTGTGTGTGTGTGTGTGTGTGTGTGTGTGTGTGTGTGTGTGTGTGTGTGTGTGGGTGTGTGAGTGTGTGTGTGTTAGAAAAATATGTACTTAAACATATATGTAGTGCTAGTTTAGAAACAGTATAATATGTAATGCATTTGATTCTATTTAACAATATGGCAGTAGAAATGATCTTGCATGTAATTGCTTGAAGCTTAGCTGCAGTGTGGTTAACCTCTGACCCTGGCAGTAGCCAGCTCAGCAGGCTTATGTCTTTCAGCAATTATTATCTGCTGGGTTAGAGAGAAATAAATATGTATGCATGTATATCTTTCTTCCTTCCACCGAGAAGGATGGCCTTGTGAACACTATCGAAGATAGAGTGCAGCTGCTTACCAGAGAAACAAAGGAACGTATTAAGAAATGAACTGACTATTGTATTCGTACAGGCCCTGGAACCTTGGAAGAGCAACATTTACAGGAAGACATTGTAATTGACCAGGTGCCTTGCAAGGCTGTATTATTCTCATGGGAAAGTTTTTAAAAAGCATTACCTCAGCACTTTCTTATGAATAGAATATTGTAGACTGTAATGATGTAAGTGCCCTGTGACTGACCACGTCAGTAAGGTGGGCGCAGCTTGAATGTATAGTGTATTTAAAGAAGTTTATTTCCTGAATGTAATCAGTCAAAACTCTATACTTGTTTTGTATAGTTTTTTGCCTCCTAATGTACATTAGTAAAGAAACGTTATTTGAACTTGAGCTTCCTGTGTTATTGACTGTCATTTTGAAAAGCCTAATGATTTTTACAGTCTGATTTTAACAATTTATTTGACATTTTGGTCCTTCGAGCCGGATTTCCCTTGGTAAGCTACAGGTCAGAGTGCATGGGTGGTAATAAATCTGCGCAGGAGAAGCTGCCAAAATGGTTCTTCTTAAAGTGAAAAGACCTCCGACTGAATTGTTGTGTGTAAAGAGGCTGTCCACTTTCTGATCTGTGGCTGAAGAGCGGAAGACTGGACCCCAAGAAGAAAAATATGCAGTCATAAACGGGAGGCTCAGGTAAGAAGAATTTCCCTCTTTGTCTTTGTTTTAGATCAGGGACCAGGTTACAGTGTACTGTTAAGATTTGTGATAGCAGGTCGAGAATGTATTGAAGTACTGTATATTTGGTCATAGATCAGGGGAAAAACAGAGCAAAGTAAACAGTCATTCTAGACACTACTGTGGATACAGGGAAGAAGATATCACGTGGTACAAGAGAAGGGTTACGTAACAGTCTTTTTTAAGACATGGGAAATCAGTGCACTGAGAGATCACGAGATCCGCCCCTAACGGATAATGTGAAGTATATGCAATTGCAGTGAGCAGATAATGTGCGATATTATACAAAATGTGTTAACAAATATGAATTTGATAGTAAACTAGATAAACTTTCACTAGTTAAACTCCTTAAACAGGTTAAATCTGATGCAGGAGGTCAGGCAAAAAAGCAGCACCAACTAGGCATACCTCAAGCACACAGGTGGATTGAGGAAGCAAATTGTAGAAAAACAGAAGCTTAGAAATTCAAAAACATTTTTTTTAAACAACATAGTGAAAGGTCTGGCAGACAGAATCTCTGAGAAATGAAAACTTAAAGCAGACTGAACTTGCATTAATCAATGCATACAACAGGAAAATGAGACAATAGATGGATATTATGCTAGATTATTAGAATGCTTTAAACAACAATTAAAAAAATACATTTTTAAAAGGTTGCATTGCCTCTATCAGTAGCTTTATTACAAAGCATATGATAGATCACCGAACAAGCAGGCTGCAAGCCTTACTTGAGTATGCTAGACATGCTGAAAGACACTTTAATAGTGAAAAGAAAAAAAAGGCACAAGTCTTCACTGCTGAAGACAGAGCTGAAGTATTTGTATTACAGTCAGGTAAAAAGGGCATCTAGTTAGGGACTGTAAACAAAATAAGAAAGCAATGACAGAAGATAATGGAGATGAGGACTGACTATATGATAGTGATAACAATCAAAAATCATCAGGAAAGGTTAATAAACAAAAAGAAAATGTGAATGTAGTAGAGGGAATAGAGGAAGTACAAACAGATGTAGAGGATAAAAATGGAAATGAAATTTTAGATTTAGCATTGTTGAGCCTGGAGCTCTACCTAGCAGATACAAAACCAGAAGTGACACTTCTGGTGGAGGGAAGGGAAGTCAAATTCCTGTGTGACTCAGGAGCGTCACGGACTTTGTTACACCCCTCCAAGTTACCAAAACATTCTGAATCACCTGATTATATATTAGTAAAAGCAGCAAATGGACAGCTATACAGGGAACCACTCTCCCATAATATAGCAATAACTGACCCTGTTTCAGGTATGACTCAGAAAAGTAAAATTGTAGTTTCTGCAAAATGTCCAGTAAACTTACTGGGAAGAGACCTTGTGCAGATATTTGGCATAGCAGTAGTTCCTACCATGCAGGGTATGGAAGCACAAAGACAAATGGATGCTTTTGTGGTGTGATCAGAGGGTGAAGCCTATTATTGGTACAGCCAGGACCTAGTTATGACTGGTCCAGGGGCAGTAACCAAAGAACTGATGAACGTAGCCATCAGTAAGGTACCCTCCCTTGACACTGATCAGCAGCACTTGTTACATTGTACTCTATACTACTGTAGCACACCAGGACCTGATAAGAAATATGAGCAAGAATTGTTCAAAAAAAAAAAAATCCTGCTGACAGATTAATATTACAAACTTTATGTTGGGATACTGAGGGAAACAGTGCAGTAAGCTGTTCATTACCTCAGGAATTCATGAAATTGTATAAGTCCAATAGACTGCCACATGTCAGTTTGACAAGAAACAAAAGTATTAAATGGGCAGACTTAGAAAAAAAGGTAACAAAATGGGAAAACAGACTGATTTAGAAATGTCAGGACAAGGGATACAAAAACAAAAACTGAATTGGTTGACACAGACACATACAGCTGTACACTTGCAATCTAGTGAGGACAGCTGATTAGCATTTTTATTAAAAGGAAAAGAAGAGGCCTTGTGTAAAATTCCAACAACTCTGTGGTCAACAGGCAAGTTAGATGTAGGGCTTATTCAAACAGCAGGACCAGTTACAATTACCCCAAAGTCAGCTTTTAGACCACAGAAAAGACAATACCTTTTTGAGAAAGGATGCAGAAGTAGGAATTAAGCCTATAATAGCAGCATTACTCAAAAAAGGAGTACTGGTAGAATCTCCTGATTCACCATGTGATACACCCCTATTTTCTGTTAAAAAAGCAAATGGGGAATGGTGGATGGTACGAGATTTACAAGCTGTAAATAATGCAGTAATACCTAGAGCACCTACGGTGCCAGACCCACATACCTTGTTGAATGATTTAAAGCCACAACAGAAGTATTTTACCGTGGTAGATATAAGCAATGCTTTCTTTTCAATACCTATACATTCTGATAGTCAATATTGGTTTGCATTTACATTTCAGGGTAAAAGGTATACATATACTCGACTACCACAGGGATATTGTGAGAGCCCAATAATATTTGCACAAAAAATGGCTAGCAACCTGGCAGGGTTTACCCCACCGGAAGGTAGTCAAATTCTACTTTATGTAAATGACATCTTGCTAGCAGCACCCAGCAGCAGTGCAGGGTGGATACAGTAGCATTATTAAAATTTTTAGCAATACAAGGACACAAAGTAAACAAAAGTAAGTTACAACTTTGGAAAAAACAGGTTAGATACCTGGGATATGTGATATCCAATAAAGGTAGAATTCTAGATAAAGGGAAAAAAAAACAGCAATTTTGCAAGCACCCAAACCAACAACTAAGAAAGAAATAATGTCTTTCTTAGGTACAACTAATTTTTGTTGGAGCTGGGTACCAAATTATTTTACAATGGAGAACAGAAGCAGAAATGGCTTTCTGCAGGTTGAAGCAGTTAATAGCTTCTTCATTAGTTTTAGGACTTCCAAATTATCACAAACGGTTCTTTCAGACCGTAGATTGTAAGCAAGGGTACATGACATCAGTATTAAAGCAACAACATGGGGATAAGCAATGCCCCATAGCTTACTATTCATCACAGTTAGACCCAGTGGTGCAATCTTTGCCTCACTGTGTACAAGCAGTAGTTGCAGCAGCAATGGCAGTGCAGGCTTCAGCCTCAGTGGTGTTATTCCACCCTCTCACATTGAGAATGCCTCATGCAGTTGCAATAATTCTGCTACAAAAAAAAGTTGCATACCTTTCTCCTGCTAGACATCTTTCATGTATAACTATACTGCTGAGCCAACCTCATATGACAATTGATGCCCTTGAATGATGCTGAGGTGACATATTACGTGGATGGCTCATGCAGAAGGGGTCCTACAGGGAAGAATCTGGTGGGGTATGCAGTAGTTACAGACACTGAAATTTTAGAAGCACAAACTTTGCCACACAACTTGTATGCTCAAGCAGCAGAACTGGTAGCTTTGACAGGAGCATGTACTTTAGTAGAAGGCAAGAAAGTGAACATATATACTGATAGTCAGTATGCTTTTTCTACAATGCATGTGTTTGCACAACAATGAAGAAAATAGAGGAATGATTACATCCAGTGGAAAACCTATTAATCATGTGCAATTTATTTTGGAGCTATTAGAATCTATTCAGTTGCCTACCAAAGTAGCTATTTGTAAATGTGTAGCTCATACAAAACAACAGGATAAGATTTCAAAAGGTAATGCACGAGCTGATGCAGCTGCAAAGCAAGCAGCCTCAGACTCAGAAACTTTATTTTTGAATGAGGAATTACAACCCTCTGAGATTTTAGATTTAGACATGTTAAAAACAATGCAAATGCTTACTACAAAAGCAGAAAAATAAAAATGGGTAAAACGAGGAGCAATTTTTGAAAATGGACTGTACATTTCCAAAGGAAGAAAAACAATATTGCCGTCTAATTTATTTAGATATGCAGCTTTGTTGAGCCATGGGCAGAGCCATGTCTCAACAGGGGGGATGGTACAGTTAGTAAATAGAATATTCCAAACATATGGATACATAAATTATACAATAAAATTTTGTGCAGCTTGTCATACTTGTAACAAGCACCATGCACAAGGAGCATTTAAAAACAAGCAAGGAAGTTTTCCTATACCACCATACCCATTCCACACTATGTGTATGGATTTCTTAGAATTAAATAAATGTAAAGGGTTTGACTCCCTCTAAAATGTTTTTTGGGAGAGCATATTATGTGCCTCAGTGGAAAGCTCTCATGCCTGCAGGGCAGGAGGCTGACAGTTCATTAGCTAATTATATAAAGAAACTGTTAATGAATAAATCTGGTTTGCAGTTTAACTCTTTTTCAGATGAAAGACAGAACAAACCGGTAAAGAACTTTCAATTTGATACACAAGGGCAAAATGGCCAAGAGTAAAGCAAATAGAAAAGCAGAGCAACCCCAGAACTATTGCATAATTATTTTGTTGGCTGTGCATTTGTTGACTATAAGTGTGACAATTTTTCTCTTATTGTGGTTTTTTCCTGCACTCAACCACACGAGTGAAAGGGAGAAGACGTGATGAACTGTTTATAGACTGGCATCCAAACTTTAACACATACCTGGCCATGAAACGTGTGTATGCAGAGACTATGAACATTTCAAACTGCTGGGTTTGTACAGCTATACCAACAGCATATGGAGGACTGTTAATGTCCGCTGTCCCTCTGGGGATAAATGAGACTTGGGAAAATTTGTTTTTGATACAGGAACTGTGAGATCACAGGACAAAATAGCTTTATTTTTACCTGTCACACAAAAAGGAGTTGTATGTTTCTACAAAGTGATACCCTCCAGGTGGGCTGGAGTAATTGTAATATAACAATGTCTTATAAATGTTACATTAAAGTCAGAAGTGGGGGTACTGTTTGTAATACTAACTATGATTCATATCTGAGTTCAATGAAAACTACATTAAATGCAGTATGTGACAATCCAGTCTTAACTAAACAATTGTCTATTAAAGATAGGAAAATGTTTCATGCAGGGATAACACGTATTAGTACCAAAGTAATGATTTTATTTGTGGGAAAAAGGCATATGAATGGTTACCTGAGAATTGGTCCGGCAGTTGTTTTTTGGGTTATCTGGTTCCAGCAATAAGACATACTGCAGAATTACCTTTGGGTAAGATACAAAATGTAAGGGAAACAGCTCGAAAAATCTGAAGGTCCAGTTAAGAAACCTGTTAATCCAGTTGGGAAGATCGAAGCTGGTTGGAAAGACCATAATTCAGTAAAAGACAAAAATAAATTGACTCATATGGACTTGGACAACAGTGTTATATCCGGGGCAGGAATACTACCAGCCTATGGAGCAGTCAAATTAATCTGGGAGCTGAGGAAGCTGTCAAGACTTCTCGAAGTAATGAGTAATGCAACTTTTTCCGCCCTAGAATTGGTGACTGATGAACTGAATGCAATGAGAACTGTTGTGCTACAAAATCGAATGGCTCTTTACTTCACCCTAGCGGCAAGAGGTGGTACACGAAGAAGAATGCTGTGCTTTTATCCCTGAGAATCGTCACGAGACAAATAATCACCTAGAGGTAATTCAGCAAGTATCAGCAATGACTAAACCAGGCCCAAACCCACTGACGGACTTTTTCCAAAATCTGTTTGGGGGGTGGGGTTCCATCCTATGAAACATTTTAATTGCTATTTGTGTGGGTATACTCCTAATAGGAGCATGTGTTTACTGTGGAATTCCCTGCATGAAAAGATTAATCAAAGATGTTGTTGATATATCTGTTACGGAAACTTTTTACCAAGATTTTGAAATTGAAAGATTGATTTCAGATGATGCTTTTTCTGAAGTATAGATTAAATGACTTGCCTAGTTAAAAATCTTTAAGAGGAAAAGGCTAGGAAACGAAATAATATTGTTTATGTTTCTGAATAGAATAAAAAGCATTAAAAGGAGGGAGAATGTTAGAAAAATATGTACTTAAACATATATGTAGTGCTAGTTTAGAAACAGTATAATATGTAATGCATTTGATTCTATTTAACAATATGGCAGTAGAAATGATCTTGCATGTAATTGCTTGAAGCTTAGCTGCAGTGTGGTTAACCTCTGACCCTGGCAGTAGCCAGCTCAGCAGGCTTATGTCTTTCAGCAATTATTATCTGCTGGGTTAGAGAGAAATAAATATGTATGCATGTATATCTTTCTTCCTTCCACCGAGAAGGATGGCCTTGTGAACACTATCGAAGATAGAGTGCAGCTGCTTACCAGAGAAACAAAGGAACGTATTAAGAAATGAACTGACTATTGTATTCGTACAGGCCCTGGAACCTTGGAAGAGCAACATTTACAGGAAGACATTGTAATTGACCAGGTGCCTTGCAAGGCTGTATTATTCTCATGGGAAAGTTTTTAAAAAGCATTACCTCAGCACTTTCTTATGAATAGAATATTGTAGACTGTAATGATGTAAGTGCCCTGTGACTGACCATGTCAGTAAGGTGGGCACAGCTTGAATGTATAGTGTATTTAAAGAAGTTTATTTCCTGAATGTAATCAGTCAAAACTCTATACTTGTTTTGTATAGTTTTTTGCCTCCTAATGTACATTAGTAAAGAAACGTTATTTGAACTTGAGCTTCCTGTGTTATTGACTGTCATTTTGAAAAGCCTAATGATTTTTACAGTCTGATTTTAACAATTTATTTGACAGTGTGTGTGTGTGTGTGTGTGTGTGTGTGTGTGTGTGTGTGTGTGTGTGTGTGTGTGTGTGTGTGTGTGAAATGCCCTAGTTAAGGATGGTAGGTTACTTAATTTGCTCAGACTCAAACTATGTTCCTTAGATACAGGAGACAAAAACCTGAATCTTGTACACCAACTACCAAGCTGCTAAAAAAATTTGAATTTCAGTCTATTTTTTAAGGAAATGAATTGCAAGTGCATTTTTAAGGAACTGAGTTTCAAGTACATTTTCAAGGAATTGTGAGCTTCAGTGCATTTTCAAGGAATTGTGAGCTTCAAGAGAAGAGAAGTTTACTGCTGTTCATGCTAAGTCTGTTTAAAATGTGCAACTGCTTTGTTTAGCAAATGGTCATCACTATTGTGCTATAGAAGTTAAAAGTGTTGTTAGTAGCACAACAAGTAGCATACCTGCTTTTGTTCCAGAAGGATGTGGGTTCTACTCCCACAGCAGGTAGAAGGATTGCTGATACTTATGTTGCACTTTAAGGGGTGGGGTATTGCAATCCTGAGTATGTCCTCCTTTGGATGAGATGCCTAGTAACTATGATCTTGTTGTTGGTTTTCCATCCATTCCCTATTGCAATATTACCAGCTTACCTTTTTTTCTTTAATGTAACATAGGTGATTCTTTCTTCAAGAGCAGCAGGCACTGTATTTGTAGTTAACATGATGAAATCCAAAGTTGTTTACTAGCAACAACCGCTTCATTAGTTAAGGATTTCTTCAATGTAGAATTATTCAGATGACTTTTACTTCTTTAGAAATTGTGCATATTGACTGATAGTTGTGGATTGTAATGATAGAAGTGTGTTTGGCCTTTTATGGTTGAAATGTTCTGAACTGGGCGGTTTTTTTTTTCATTATTGGCTCCTACGTTTTGTTATATTGCTTACTAGAAACATGTTAAAAACTACAAATTTGAAATGCTCATGTATGCACGGTCCTAAAAAATGTCTTGCAAGGGTACGATGGTTTGAAAACAGCCCAAAGGTAAATTTTATCCAGCAGTAGCCAGATGCATTTTCTTGAATGTGGGTTTCAATGCAATTTCAATTAAAGTATGTTTCAAGGGCAGAGAAGTTTACTGTTAATATTAAGTCTGTTTTCATTGCAAGACTGTATTGTTTTATTTAGCAAATGTCTATCAGTGTTTGTGCTATAAAATTTGAAATAAAAGTTTTAAATTGAATCCAAATATCTGTATTGTAGAAGTAAAGAAAACAATATGCACAGAGAGAGGTTTGAACAGTGTTTATGGTGGACAAGTAATGGGACACTGGAATGCTGTATATGGGGGGACCTGATCCATTACCCTGCCTAGGGCCCCATTTAACCATGATCCAGCTCTGGACTGCATCATCCTTTATTGATTGGGCCAGTCTGGTAAACTGATCCCCAAGGCACATTTTGGGTATATGTCAGAATTTTAGCATTTGTAAAATGATAGATGTTATGCTTATTAGAAATGGATATGTCTCTTCAAAGTGTATAATTTAATCTGGAAGGAATATTTTGAGCCTGGCAGGAAAGAGCAAATGTACCTTAAACTGCCTTTCTTAAGTTATTTTATAAGAGGAAAAAAAATTTTCCTTTCAGGCATCACAGCATTTGAATAGTCATCCAGTTTAATAGGAGATTTGGACCAGGCTTTTTTAAATATTAGCTTCTTGTCTTAAGATGAGAACAATTTAATAGTAATTAATCTCAGTGAAGAGTTCGGTTTTAATGAAGTAGAAACTGGAGACCTGTGTGCCCTTTCTATACCATATGACACAGCTTCAGATAAATTCAGTCTTAGGAAGCCAGGCAGTAAGACAGTTGACTATATTTTCTCCTATTTTTTCAGGTAGTCCAAAAATGCAAATGTTATTTCTCCTAGCTCTGTTCTCTAAGTCATCATTTTGTTTAGTAATATGGTTGTAATTCAAAGAACTGTTGGATAAACAGACTTTGATAATTAATTAACAGCTACTCTTATCACATTTCTTTTTCTGTTTAAAAAGCTTTGTTTTATATTAGACACCATTGCAAATAGTTGTTTATTATTGTTCTTTTAGATATGTATATTTGTTTCACAAAATTTGCATTAACATATACTAATGCTTTGTTGTTAAAAATTTCAATAAAAACAATTAAGAAAAAAAGAAATGAGGATGTTTCAAAATAAAATACTTTATTCTTTTATAAAATGTGATAGTAACTACCTCCTTAATAATTCCCTCATTTTGTATAGCAATTTTATATTTCCTATGTTTACAGTCCTTTGGTACTATAAACATTCATACCTACTGTTCTGAATGTAAAATGTGCATAAAGGGTTATACATATGTTTGAAGTGTATTGGTCATTCGCCTGTCATTAGATATAATATTAGGACCAATGATAAGTAGACATATTTTAACCTTCGGCACTCATCTACATACCCTAACCTAATTGTTATTTGGCTCTATCCCATGGTGCACTTTACACTGTGTTCTGGGTTATTCGCCCTAAAAGAAATAAAATGTTATACAGAAAATAAATATTACAGGTGGCAGCACTTCTAAAATAAAAAGGCCAAGAAAACAAGCAAGTTGCGTACATTGTTTTAGTAAAACTCACCTTCCTGACACACAGTGATGGATCGGTGGAATGGTTAAGGTCTTTACCTCAATGATACAAGATATAGGGTATGAGTCTGACCTCTGCTTATTAGTTAAGCGTGTAATAGTATGCAGACTGATAGCCTAGTATTTGCCTATGAACGTGATAATGACAGGTCAAGCAGGCTTAATTAGGTGGCTTCACCACAAAAGGGATTATTAATAAAGTGTTACATCTAGAGAAAAGGTTAACAAAGTTGAAGTCTTAATTCAATTGCTTACATCTAAAGTTTATTTTAATATTTGAAAGCACAGTGATAAAAGTGTTATTTTCAGAATGCCAAATATCTGAGCATTCTGATTCTAACAGAGGAGAATATCAGCAGCTCTTGACTGCTACTGGGCCTGATATTTATTTTGGTATTTCTGCTTGTTTGATAACTTCACCGAGATTTAAGGTGGGGAGGAGAGCATCAGTGCTAATGCTGCCTGTCTAGGGAAGTGGTGTCTTTAAGCAATAACCCACGCCTGGGTGTGGGTAATGCTGGATTTACCAATGGTTGGTGTGGTTTGGTCACGAGGCCGAAGCCCGAGTGACCAAACAAAGACAACCGTAGGTAAATCCAGCATTACTCACACCCAGAAGTGGGTTATTGCAATTATACAATGACATTATTTAAAAAAAAAATACTTACTTTTCTTAAATAATGGCATTGTATAATGCCTCTTTGCTGTTCTTCCGCGGCTTGTAGAGATTCGCTTCCTATTGCTGATACTGGGCATGCATATGGGACTTGCGTCCCCATGCATACCCAGTATATCAGTGCTTCAAAAAGTAAGCAATGGAGAAAAGAAGATCTCCGTTGCTCTGTTTTGTTCCTTTTCCTTTTTTTAAATAAAAAAAATAGTTTGGGGCCATTTAGGGGTAGGAGAGCTGCAATCCCAACTCTTCAGATACGAGAAAGACAGCTTGAAGAAAATACAAGGGGAATCAGGTACATTAACATGTACCTGATTCCCCTTGTATTTTCTTCAAGCTGTCTTTCTCGTACCTGTGGAGTCAGGAGTACAGCTTTATTTTTTTTTTAATAAAAAAAAATAAAACTTGGACAATATACCAACGGAAAAAACGTCCGGATGACCTGACCTTTTCCTTTGGTATATTGTCAGATTTACAACAGACACGCTGGCCAATCAGTGTGCACATTTTGGAATATTAATGGAGGGGGGGTCATTGTATAATTAAGAAATTATTAGCCGTTGCAGACTTTATTACACATTTTTGTTCTCCAAATATTCTTTGTCAACAGAGGGGCTCATTTACCAGGTGTGGAGAGTTCCAGTATCAGCCTTCCTGCCTTTCTTCATATGTAGACTGTAAAGATTGGTAGAGATGGGTAAAGGTTTCCAGCCTAGCCAGACAGGATTGTACAGCTAATTCTATCATTTGTAAATTTGAATGTTGAACTTAAAACAATGTGGCAACATTGCCATCTGTTGTAAAGAAAGCTGAGTCAAGCATTTCTTGTTGGTCCTTTGAAATTAAAATTATTTCATCACTGCCTTTGATGTTTTACAAGTCGGCTCCAGTCTGGCTAGAAGAAGGCTTCCTGCCTATTGTTTTAAGGCTAAAGTTAATGATCAGAATTTACATATGGAATGTCTTTTATTGCTCTAAGTGTAAAAGAATGTAAATGCAGTTTCTGTCAACCTGGGAACACCAGGAAGGTGTAAAAGATGATGTAATGTTTAGCAGAACTAGAGTTTCAATTTAAGCAGTGAGAACCAGAGATTATTAAGCATTTTTGTCTGGACATCCAACTCAGCACTGCCTTATGCTCTCTTTATGTAAGTAGTATGTTAGAACTATATTTTCTCCTAGAAGTAGCTAGGAATTAGAAAAGGTTAGACTAAGTGTTTTTCTGTGATGTCAAAATGGTACTACTGATTTATTTTAAGTATTTCTGTGTGATTTCTGAACTATTGACTAGCACTCTATAGTAGAAAGTATTGTCTTGTGGTTTTAATTATTTATTATTAAATATTTTAAAACCTTTTAACTGTGGCTGGTTTGTGTAGAGATAATTTAAGCTCTTTAGAGTACTTGTATGTCTTTGGTAAAACTGTACATAGCCACTCTAATAAGCCTTGACTGTAGTCACACTTACCAATTGGATAATAATATTGCACAGTAATAATTGGACACCCTTTTAAGGGCCTTTGAGTAGCTGATAATTATTGGTGGGTGGTGGCAGCTGGTACTACCATATAGTCTGGGAAAAAGGGGCACAGCTGGAGAACCTGTGCCACCCTTCCCCAGAAGTGTCTGTGTGGTTGTGTAAACTCTTATCTCATGGTTTGTGTGTGTCAGCTACTTGGGCAGGGACACAAAGCACTGGTTGGACAGAGAGGGTGCTGAAGATTTTAGCTTGCCCAGCTAGGCTGAGACCTGGACCCTATAGCTGCGCTATTGGGGAGTCTTATTGGGGACCTGGGGAGCATGGAAGCGACCAGCCCCGGACTGACTATAATCTCTGTGTCATCTTAAGGGAAATTGCACTTTACTGTGTGCATTTTTTATCCTTTCCTCATATATGAGACCAGATTCAAAAAAGCCTACACTAAGTATACACAATATTTATTCAATAAACTGCTTATCACATTCTTTGTGCTTTCTAGTCACTCAGAAAGATCACATCACTCAGAAAGATTACACTAAGTGTACATGTAGTCTACACTTTGTGGTAATCTTTATGAATCCCTGTCGGTATTTAAAGTTGCAAGAATATCAGGAGTAAAACTAAAGTTCGAAGGAAGAAGGTGTGAGTTATGTCTGTGTTGTCTGTTCACTCAGAGCAGTGTACACTAAGTGTAGCCTTTACTGAATCCCATGAAAATTCTAAAATTTCATACAGAAAATAATAAGTAGCAATAAGTTAGTTAAAGCTGTCAGTAAAGTCTTTTGTGAATGAACATTTCATCAGATCAAACCAGTATTACATTCTCACTAGACCTAAATACCTCTGTCTGCCATTGCATGACGTCATAATTGGAGCAGCTTGAATAACTACTACCTCAAAGACTATTCTTTGGTATGGCTTTAAAGGTTATGTTATTAGTCATACCAGAATGATGGTCTTTTTTTCTCTAGCCTCTAATTCCATTAAATTGTCTGCTACATTGAGATCTACTTCATGAGATCATAGAAACAGGACAATTAGACGTAGAAGGCTAAAGCTGTGACTACAGCCCAGGTAACTCCAGTTAAAGTATCAGCTCTGGTGTTTGATGAAGGAGGCAGGAAGAATGGGCATGACCATAATGGGGGGGGGGAGAAGGTAGGGAACACCCCCAGGGCACACTGGCATGATTGGTTTCCCTGGTGAAAACTGGGAGACAACAGCATGCAGTCTTGCTAATGGGTGGAATCATGGTTTGTTGATATCAAGCTCTTATGGAAGTGAGGGTAACACAGATACTCACTGCACACAGCACCCCAATGGGCTGGCAATTAACCTGAAAACACTCCCCTGCAACAGGATGGCACTGTCTGAGGTGTCTCAGTCTCTTCACTAGTCCAAACACTGGTTAGAGAAATTCTGAGGAGTTAGGAGACTTGGTAAACATAGTGAAAAAGACATGCCCTGGGAGCAGGTAATGATCAGCTATGGAGAACTAGAAATTATATTTAGATAGCACTCACCTCATATAAACCCTAGAGGGGAGAAGAATGGAATGTTCTATGTGCAGGTCAGGGAAAGACATGGGGTGTCCACTGTAAACTGAAAGATATACTAGTTTTGAACAAAACTGTGAAATATGATAAAAGGCACTGAGGCAGTGGTTTTATCTGCTGCAACACATCTGGTCATAATATCACAACTTGTTCAGGTAGTCTAGATAAATAACAAAACTATCTTGTATGCAAAAGAGCCAAGAGGCTCATTCATGATACAGTGGAAGTTTACAAGTATATTTGAAAGGGGTGCATGACTTTCTAAGTGGCACCTAGGAAATGTCTATTCCAGCTTCTGCCAAAAGTGGAATTATAAATTTGTCTTATGTCTGTAAAGTGATAATGGAATGGGTACCCCTCAACCTCTTAGAGCAAAAAATGTGGATAAAGACAAAAAATGAGGTGACAAAGGCCCAAGTGACAGATTCTAATTATTGCTCTTAGGAACTTAAAAAGTTACTTAAATAACATATTTTTCATTAGCTTGTATTTTCTGAAGGATATGAAGTCTGAAATTCAAATGCCTATCATTATTTAGTGACTTCAGTCCTCAATGATTTGCCAGAAAAATCATAAATTTAATGAGTAAAAGACCAAATGTATGATGCAACATTCTGTAAAATTCTGGACAGTTGAGAGATATGATAGAAAGGGGATGTAAAGAGTCTGAATGGAAAATGACAGCAGATCATTCTGGTTACACGACAGGGAACATCAAAAAGACTCATTATTGACTAAAGATGTCAGCCAGGAGAGGTAGAACATATCTGTTTACACTGCAAATGTTCAGGTTTTGGAACCATTCTGTAAGATAATATTCTAACATGTGGGGAATGCCTACCCAAATGATCTTTATCTCCTTCTTGTGAGTCTGTCTCTACTCACTCTTTACCTGACTGGAGGTTATACCATATTCATTACTACCCTTAATCCTATTGAAAAAAACTTGCAAATGTATTACCTGTATTCTTATACACAGCAAATTTATTACCTGTATTCTTATGTACAGAGGGTTAAGAGTTAATTTTCTGTGGTGTGACTTGTTCACAGGGTCATATGGGTATAGCAAACTAATGACCATCAGAGTCTTTACAAGTTTAGCTTGGAAGCCAACCTAGTTTTGTTCCCAAGTTCCTTGGATGCCTATATGGTCGGGTGTTATTAAAGAGGCAGCAAAGGGTTATGTGTTAGGGGGTATGTTAGTTGGAGATTCATTTACTTACTGATGACTGCTGCCCATCAGATACATTGGGGCCAGACCTGGGTAGACTTTGGAGTGTCCTACTAAAGATCAAGGTTTCTTTTGAATAGGGTCAGGGATGAACTCTGCTTCACACAGATTGGGAGCTTATTCTATAGCACAGAGATCCTTTGAGACACTTATTAGTCTCTCCAGCATGTACTATTTATGTCACAGGTGTTTCTGGTGCTGTTTCTTTATCTGAGGATGCCTTATATGCTAACCATGGATCACCTCTCAGTAACCTGTGGGAGACAGTACTGAGATAGGGACTTAAGACAATCATTGTAGG
Organism: Protopterus annectens; assembly: GCF_019279795.1. Classification (NCBI taxonomy): domain Eukaryota; kingdom Metazoa; phylum Chordata; order Ceratodontiformes; family Protopteridae; genus Protopterus; species Protopterus annectens. Next base: position 1,710,975,877 of record NC_056739.1, on the reverse strand, counting down.
TAAGGTCATTCACAGGATGCATTTTTCTGGTGAGGAACCTTTAAGGGTGCTCTATCTGTTGCAAGTGCCTGGTTATGAACGTGCCAAAGGAGGCATTGTACTCAATGATGGGTCTGTTAAAGGGCTGAGTAGAGTGGTACTATAACTTCTTTGGACCTGGATGACATACCTTTCCTTATGATTTGGGCAACATATGATTTTCTTACTATCTTGGCTACATGTTGGCCAAAGGCCAGATTACTGTCTACATATGTTCCCAGATCCCTAACTATTGGGATAAATCATAAGGGTGTTTTATCAATGGAGTAATTAGCTTGAGTGGATGATTTCCCAAAGGGCACTGTAATATACTTCTTCATGTTGAATTCTAATTTGTAGCTTTGGCAATAGTCATTTGTTTGTGTTAAATCTCTTATAGGATGTTGCTCCCATGGGGACAGTCTATGATAAGTCCCAATTTACAGTCATCTGTGAACTTAGTGAGCCAAAAGCCTTTGACATTAGCCTTTACTTCTGAGAAGTAGATGTCAAATAAGAACGGGCCTAACTCAAAGCCCTGGGGTACTCCACTGGTGACTGGTCTCCTGGTGGAGTTGGTCAAACCAATCCGGACTTCTTGGGGCATAGCTGTAAGCCAGCCAGCTAGCAATCCAGCAGTCTTACAAGTTATGTAGGGATTTATGCCTAGTTCTGAGAGTTTGTCAACAACACCTGAATAGACTATTGCATCAAATGCCTTGGCCAGGTCAAAGTAGGTAATATGCATCATTTTCTCCTCATCCATAGCCTCAGTGATCCTCTTGAAGAAGGCTGAGTAGGCAAGACATTCCCTTAACAAAGCCAAGCTGGGATGAGTCCAGTGTCTATAGGTTGCCAGTGTCTTTATTGATCATTTCCATGATAATTCATTCCATGGCTTTGCATTTCAGACTTGTTAGACTGATGAGAATGTAGTTCCTGGGGTCGGTTGATGGTCGCCCCTTATGAAGAGGGATGACTAATATAGCTGTCCACTTACCTGGCATGTAACCAGTTTTGAGGCTCTAGTTGAAGAGTGCCTCAAGTGGTCCAGCTAGGTCATGTCTTATGCTATTTAGAACGCAGGATATTGTCTGGGCCCAATGAAGCATTGTTTTTGGCCTTAGAAAGCACTACCAGGATCTGATCGCTGTTGATAGTTTGGGTGGAATATGCTAGATGGGATTTCACATGGGGTAATGTGGCGATGTGGTGGGGGGGAGTTAGAGCTAAATTCATCAACCAGTAAATTTGCTATGTCACCCTGGTCAGTAAAGGTTGTGCCATTTACCACCAGTTCTGCACACTGTAGAGTGTTACCTTTAAGGTTCCTGACATAGCTGAAGAAGAGCTTGTGATTGTCCTTAGTCAGGGAGGCTATCCTGACCTAATAACTGGTAATGTTGGACTTTATTAGACCTCCTCGTTTCTTGTCTAGATGAAAGACAGATCTCTTGTCTCTCTTTGAAAGTTGCTTTGTTCTGATTTTGGCCCGGACATTTTTTTCTTTTGTTATATATCTTGTTAAGGTAAGGATTCCACCAGTGGGGTTGCTTTTGGTGTTAGATCTAGGCTTACTTCTGTTAAGTACAACAGCCTCATTGCAACCATTTACATGTTTGTAAAAGTTTTTTTGTAAATAATTCTGCATAGGCAGCTGTGCTCTCAGGGTTTGGAAAAGTCATGCATTTTGACAAAATATCACTTAATAGGATATAGTTTGCTTTAGAATAGTTCCTGTTACAGGTTCGTTTGAGTTTTCTGGCTTAATTTATATTTAGAGAGAGAGAGAGCTTTGTGATCCAACTTCACCAATGAGAATACGACACGGGGGGGGGGGGTTTGCATAGGACTCCCATGTTGGTGAGTACTAGGTCCAATATGTTTGATACTTTGGTTGGAGGGTACACTATCTGGTCCAGGTTGTTTGTGTTGATAAACTCCAGGAAATACTGTGCCTGTGAGTTAGAGGCAGTGTATGTTTCCCAATCTATAGAGAGGTAGTTAACGTTTCAATAAATAGGGCATTTGGTTGGATGGTGATTGCCTCTAAGAGGTCTAGGTAAGAGTTGTGAGCTTCATGGGTCATAGATGGCAATCTGTAGCTAGTCAAGAGATGGTAAGGAACCTTGTCTATGGAGATTTGGACATAGATGAACTCCAGGTCATCATCCTGTTTAACCAGCCTGGAATTGTATCTGTTGCTAATGTAGATTGAGACACCTCCACATTTAGCTCCCATCTGTGCTACTGTACTGGACTAAATGTAATGAATGCACTGTAGCTTTCCAATGCTGGACTACTTCCTGCAGCTTTAAAGCAAGTCTCGGTGACAGCATGGATGTGTGCATTGACTAGAGTGAAGATAGCATGTAGGGTTTGCTTGTCACTTGAGTTAATTACTTTGTCTTTATACTCCATCCTGCACTGGCCTGTGGATTGTCCAGCTAATATCCCCTACAAGTTATCCCTGAGGACTCATTCATTCCACTGGGTGAGATTGTCTCACCTCTTTCATCCCTCTTGACTGACAACCAGGACGGGAAAGAGCAAACTACATCATATGCCCACCTGGAAAGTCTCTTTTACCTAACTAACCTCTACTAATGCTACATCTTGGACTGTGTACACAAATCTCCCACATCAGCAGGGGTGGCTCGTGCTATAGGACTACAGGACTGTAGCCCCCCAACCTGTAGAAAGAAAAAACAAAATAAATAAACCTAGAAAAAAAATATTGTGAGTCTCGGAACTCCATGCATGCGTGCACGCAGTTCCCGGAACTCACAGAACTCCGAGTCCAAACTGCTGTGTCAACAGTCCATTTAGGGGGAAAGGCATCTCTGTCCTGCAGATGCCCAGAAGTCTGTGCTGTAATGACCGCACAGAACAGAATAACTTCGGACTGCATCATCTGCAGGCTGGACCAATCAGGAGGAGATTTAAGTTCTCACGGGATGTTTAGCTTGTGCGGGACAGACTGGGACATCGGTTACATGAGGGACGGTGCCTATCAGCCAGTGTGTCGGCAGTTTCATGGCTCTATGACTGTGACTGTTGGGGGAACTCACTGATGCCGCTTCACCAGGAGCGGCCCAATTACATACTTACCTCTGGCCATCCAGTGTGCTAAGCAACCAGAAAGAAGATAGAGACAGCGAGGGGAAGACAGTGAGAGAGAAAAGGGATTTGTCACTGCTACGTCGCCTTTAAGAGAGTTTTCTAACGTTCTGTAAGTTACTTCATTCACTACGGCACTTTTCCCCAAGACAAACCTCTTGAAACTGGAAACAAGGCAGCATTTGGTTACTGTCTTTTTTTTTCTTTCTGTTTTTTTTTTTAAATCGGATGCCATTCACAGTACACAGCTTGCTTTAAATTCATATGCATTTCTACTATTTTTTAGCTGTTTGTGTTTACAAGGAGTTACTAAAGCATACAGTTAAACACTTTAATCCAAGTAAACTCTGAGAATCGTGCTGACTTTATATTTCTCTGCTAACTTTTTTCTGACTTTACACTTGTATACCGCATTGGCGACTGTTGAAAACCATTACATGTAGCAGTTGTCAAATTTAAGATATTTTTGGCAGTTCTCAGTAGCACATTTGTTTAGGATGACAGCCGATATCTAGTCCAATTGTTGTACAGTCACTGATATTGTTAGTATTGTTGCATTAGACTAGCTGCTGGCTATGCCATTTGTTTGTCACCTGAGACAAATTAAACGCCTTTTCTGAAAACAGGCACCGACAGTCAGGTATTTGACAGAAATTGTGTGGGTGTCTGGAAAGGAGCACAGGTTATGCTCTTGAGGTGATGTTATTTCCTGAACAGGGAAAGGTATCTACTCTAAAAAGACACTTGAGACAAGAATAAAGAGCAAATTCGGTACTAGCAGAAATCATGTAGTAAACAAACCTACTAAACACTGAATTCAGATGTGATGTGATGTCATACACTGCTTGGCAGCCTGTCTGGCCCATCCTCTGCCATTTCTGTGATTACAGCACTTGATGTCTCCTCAGGTGACAGCATGTCAAATTGCACTGCTTTTTCCAAAAAGGGCAAACTCAGCCACTCACTCTTCCTATTCAGGATAGATGGCACCCAAAATCTGTAGTCAGACTTGGGTAAGCAGGGCTATGGTAAAGTCTCCATGTCTCTGTGCTTTAGAGCCAGTTTTATCTCTTTTTCATATTTGTATTACATTGCCATCAGAAGGCCTGCATCAGTTAGCAGTAGATGTATCTTTTCACCTAGAGAAATGGGCTGACATTTGACTGTTTGATCTCCTTCTCTGTCAGCTGTTGACTAATGCCTTTGTTGCTATGTTAGGTGGAGATAGTGGGTATAATCAGAATCTCTTCAATGTGAGAGGGGAAGGGCAGCAAACTCAAAGACAGCCCCGGCTGAACTATACCTCTGAACTGTCCAGATTTTTGCAGAATGAATAGATTTTTGCTTCTTATTTTTGGTTTGTTACTCATAAAATGTGTGGTTTTCTGGCAAATCATTTAGGAATGAAGTCACTAAATAATGACAGACATTAAGTGTCATAACCTTCAGAAAAATGCATGCTAAAACAATACCTGTTGTTGAATCAACTTTCAGATACAAAAGCAATTTTTAGCACTGTTTGTATGTCCCCCCAATATATTTGGCCATGTCCAGATTTCCTGCATTAAGAGGCTGAGTGGTACGTGCAAATACAAATAAATCACTTTATAGAATTAGGAATATCCAAAACTCTCAACTGTCCCCAATTTTGGCTCAGATTGTTGCTGTCCCCCTAATAATTCCTCCGCAAAATAGCAATTTTGAAAGAAAACTTAGAGAGTTTACAATTATAAATAACTGTAATGATCAGAGTTATAGATTACTTTTACTTCAGAAATGCTTGTAGATTCTCTAATTTTGTCAGCTGCTCAAGTTAACAGTACTAATATTAAAAAGGTGTTGCAATTTGACAGGTTCCCAGCTGTATTGTGTGGCAATTTTATATTTTTGCATCATATTTTTGGTCCATTTTTCAAAAAATTATGGTTTTCTGGCAAATTACTGGCAAATCATTAAAGTCTGAAGCTAAAAAACAATGGCAGACATTTGAGTTTCAGATTTCATACCCTTCAGAAAATTCATACTAATGCAAGACCTACTATTCTATTATCTTTCTAAGTTTATAAGAGCAATATTTAAAAATTGTCCTTTTTTTGGGCCTGTGTTCCACTTCTGTGTATGGCTTTGTCCAGATTTCTTGCTCTGAGGTTGAGAGGTATGAGTGTCAGAGCCATCACCTTCAGCCAGAGACATTTCAAATTGTGACATAGTCGTTGTATCCCACTCCCCCATGTAATGACTCATGATGTGTCCAAGCAAGGCAAGGAGCAGTTATGCAGTGTAAGTGTGCAGAGTATTCCCCCATCCAAGGTAGATTCACGTACGGCAGTGGCTTTTAATTTGTCCTTGATTTTGTAGAATGTTTTGGTTTTCTGTCATATTTTTATATAGTTGATTTATGCTTATTATTATTATTCGGAAAATGCATGCTGTCACAGTGCCCTATTGCTCTGTGTTTAAGTAGCAATGCTTTAATGACCATCAGGTAAGCTTGTTGGAAATTGCAAGATGCAAGTAAGCTTTAATAAGCATACTGTTAAAGAGTTACCAACATTGAAAGTTTTTTTTGTTGTTGCCATGCAAAGAATATTTACATAACTAGATAACGTAGAAGCCTTAGGTATTGACATGCATATGACAGTATTTGTAGTAAAGGACAGGATTACAGTATTTTCAGAAGCTCATTACATTTGTTGGAGACTTGCAGTCATCTTTGCAGGCTTTACCTGTAAACTAAACAGAATGTCACTCTATCATGTGTGGTTCATAACTTGTGCAGTAATCCTTTAAGCAATTTATCTTGAGCTTGTTTCTTATTTGCTGTTCATTTTTTACTTTGATCATGTCTTCCCAATGAAACATGTAGATAGTTGTTGTCAGGCAGCAGGTCTTTTTTGGATATGAAACATTTTTACAAGTGGGGGTATCATGGAGATTGCTACTTTCAGCATGTTACTTGGTAATTTTATAAAGCTGAATCTAAATTATAATTAGAACTGCAGTGCAAGGAGAAGTGATTTGAGTGCTGCTTGTTTTTTTATACCTGATTTTGACTGTCATTCCAGTAATGTATTTAAAAAGTAATTTATTTTTTCATGCCTCGCAACCTTTGTGTTTCCATCTAGATATTAAGTAAGCTGTCATGTAGCCAATGCACTGAAATATTTTTTCTCCTATGCTTCATTTTTGTCTTGATTGGACTCTTGGAATGACGGTTTGGCACCCAGGGCAGCGTATTTAAAGTTCCACTTGTTGTGGTTTTGAGCATGCTCCACCCCATTCTAGTTGGCCACACCCCTTCCCATTGGCCCCACCTATTCAGCTGTCTCCTGCAGCTCCCCTTTAATTTGAAGTCACCAGCCGCCACTGCACATCAGGAAGTTATGTGCCTGCTGGCTGGACTCAGTGACCTCGTGGGCATTTATTCCTTATCTTCATATTCCTTTTTTTCCACCATGAATACTAACATAATTAGGGCAGATGGGGGGAGGTGGTGTTAATCCAACTATCCAACAAGAGATGTGAGTCAAATAGTCAAATTGTTATATAACTCGTCCTTCCCCTGGTAGATGCCTGGCTAGAAATCAAAGCTGAATCACCTATCGTATGAATGGACAATTGTTGACTAAATTTTTTCATCTTAGCTTACAAAATAATTCCATTTTCACAATGAATTGGACACGCATTTCCATATTTAGCTGTTTGAGAATTATGCACACTTTACAATTCCCTTTGTAGTTCTCTATCCTATGAAATATATTCTCCTAAAACTCCTTTCACTGCCATATTAGCAGTGAGCTGCAGCTGTGACCAGATGAGGCTTTTGGCCTATCTGGTGACAAGCCATAGAGCTAAACAATCACAGAGCAAAGATTAAAATCAACCTTGGCTCCCACTGCAATTGCATCATACTTGGCACTGTACAAAATCCGACACAAAGTTTTATTTCTGAGTTGCCTCAGAAGGGAATATAAGCATATGTCCATTTGTTAAACCATTACTTCAAATGTTCTGCTACCATAGAGGGGAGGGAACACTACTGCAGAAGGTGCATATCTATTTAGCTAAAGATATTACTCTGTAAGGTCAAAGTTAACTTTAATTATGAAAATTTGTCTGGAGAAATGTCTTGGTTAGCAATATATTAATGTATGGCTTCAAATGTTGTAAACACTTTCTTTTTTTTTCCTGTATCTCAGTACTTCCAATGCCTGTTGTATGTGTGCAAGTTTGAATCTATACAGTGACTGCTGGACTATTCACCTTATCAACTTTTCCAAATTCAGGCTGTAATTTCGTAGCCAGTGTATCCATAACTCAATGTACTTTGATTCCAGAGCAAATTAAGCTTAAATACCCTGTTATATGCAACAATTTAGTTTAACTCTCTCTTTATTTGGTGTGATGCGCAGTAACATTAAAATATTTGTTTTCAACAGATAAAGGAACTGTTCCTGTTTTGCTTTAAAAGTAAGTCTTTTTTCCACCTATGCTACAGACAAGACAGGGAGCCAGTGCTGTCTCCTGGAATGGAAAGCTAGCCTCCCTTTCTGTACTGCACTAACAAGGAAAGATAATAGCCTCCAACACCCCTATAGGTACATCATACATATTTAGGTTCAGCAAGTTTAAAGAAGAGGGTGGTATTCATAGTCACCATGCTTGCGTCAAGCAGTTATTTGCCCAGGATGTGGCTATGCACAGTTTGACATGATTCATGATTCGTAGTCACTTTCTATGTACGTTTGCTCCATGTACACATATATTGTAAAAGGCGAAGCTGGGGATCTTTTTTCATTTTTTATTTTGGAATCAGTGAAGATGCTTGCTTTAGCTGCCATCTTGGCGTTTTCTCATTCTGAGCTACTTGGTGTTGTCTTGTCCACTGCCAAAACCACAGGTACCCATCAGCTCTTGTAGGTTATAAAAGCGCAAGTACAGGCAAAGATTAACCCATTATAACTTTGCTAACCAAAAAATTCTTCACAGATTCAAAGGGATAATCTAAATGCTTTAGCAAATTTGTATGGCCCACAGACAAAGACACAAGGGATACAAGATCATCCTATAGCTGTGGACACCAGGGTATGAACAACATTCACTATACTTGCTATAGTGACCTTCCAGAGACAAAATGCAAACATGCTGGGTATTTCTCAGCCTTCTGCCTCAAAGATACTTCAGCAGTTCCTTGACATATTCTTGACAAATCTGAATCAGTATATTTATCTGCCAGTGTTACCCCAGGAATGATCCAGAACCATGAGTATCTTCAATGAGATTGCACATTTTCTAGAGGTGCTTGGTGCAATAGACTGCACCCATGCTGCAATTAGGCACCATCTGGACCATGAGGGGAGTGGTGCCAGTAAAGAAGCAGTTACCACTCCATCAACTGACAGGTAGTGTGTGATACATGGGGGTGCATCACCAACATGTCAGCCCAGCATATTGGCAGTACCCATAATTCCTACATCTATCAATCTAGCACCTTTTCCTGCATGGCAGGATACTCCAGGGTCAGTCATATTAATTTCTATAGGTAAAATTAAATAAACATTTTGCCTAGTAGTAAATTACCCTTCTTTTGTTTTGTGATTTTTCCTTTTAGTCCGTAACCCTAGAGGAGCTGTTGAAAATTGCTTCAGTACTGCCCTGTCCCAGACTAGACATGGATTGTCATTGATTAGTGTTTGGCCTGCTGAAAGCACGTTTCTGCTGCCTGGAAGAGTCTGGGCTTTCAGTATGACTCTGACTTCATGCAGGATGTTTATCATGTGCTGCATTCTGCACAGCATGGTTAAATACCAATCTGGTACTCGACTGCCCCATGCTGGTAGTGCAGATCCCACTACTTTTCCTTCAACCGGTGATGACAGTGGCCAGCTAGTGGTGGTATTAAGGGACCCCATGTGGCAAGCTTGTGGTCAGTACATAGCTGCTCAGGCAAAGAGGCACCATGTAGTCCACCACGATGGGCCAAGGTTGATCTTGATGCATGCTATATTACCTATAGGCTATGCTAAATGGTGCATGTTTTAATGTTAGCTGTCACCTGTACATCACACAGTTTCACTATTGTGTAAACATTTTTTATGCTAAATGAATTGATTGTCACATTTGTTTTGTTTGCCATATTTTCTCTCTGATGTCTAACTGACAATTATTGCATATACAGTTATTACTAAAACACATAAGGCCAAGTTTAATGACTCATTTAAGTGTATAGTTATTCAAAAGTACCCTACTTTTACAGACAGTAGACATGGAACAGGCCTGTTTATTACCTGTCATTATTTCAGCTTGCAATGCAAGTAATGCCATAGTGAATGTGTATTTTTGAATGTGCTGCGGAAGGTGTCATGTGCAGTGTTATCCATTGATGTATGGTGTTCCTTCAGCTAATACTGCACATCAGAACAAGTAGCTCTTTCATCGACACCCATGTCTGTGTGCCATCAGGACTAATCAGTGGTCATAATTTCTGCAATCCTGAGGGTGAATTGGCAACAGTGCTAGTTTCACTGGCAGGATTTATGGCAGTGGCAGATGTATGATCCCATTTGCACATATCTGCCTTCATTACCCACAATTATAGTATCTGAAGTCATTTTGCAGACTCAAAAAATAGTGCCACCACCAAAACAAAAGTTCTGTTTTTTCACATTCTGCATGGTGGCATCACAGTTTTACATGTTGTAAGTAGCTGTGTTTTTTTTTATTCTTGCCTGAGTCTTATTAGTGTAGCTTACAATGCAATTATGTATCTAGGGTGTCATACACAATGTTCCCTAATGATAGTGTAGGTGACTATCCTAAAATACCTAAGGTGTCACACACAATATTCCCCAATGATAGTGTAGTGTAGGTGATTATCCTAGTGATTCTGAGAAACTGCTGACATCAGAGCTTGTGACGCCATGACATCCTGGATACAGGGCAACTTCTAGACACTGATCTGGCAATGCTGCAGGAACACCATACTACACTGAGGATCACTGATGGCATTGTCCCTGCCCTTTACTATTCCAAAGTACTGATGAAATACTTTGCCTAAACCATGCAGTACTCCAACAATCCCTCTACCTGGCTCTCTGTGGAAGTTTCTTCAGCCTGAACAATGTCACAGCCTTGTGTGTTTCCAGAGCTAGCTGTGACATATGCCTTCTCCTGGCACACCATTGCACAAGTGTCACAGCAGGGACTGCTAACTCTGAAGTATAAGCCCCTTGCTAAATGTGTCATTGTGGTTCACAAGACCCTCCTCAGGTTGCAAAATGATGTCATCATTGAGTTAGTTGTATGAGCCTGTGTCACTATTTATGGAGTTATGTATCTGTTGTTGGGTGGGGTGTGGATTTCTAAGAGTATACCTTGAGACTGCGTGCCACTGTCCTCAGGCTATGTCATAAATATGAGAGTTATGACATTATTGTTAATAATATTGTGCTGTCAACTTCCTTTTGGTGTGCTACAGCAGTGGATGTGTTTGGTTCTGGTGATGACCCTGTGAAGAAATAAGTGATAACATGTTTATATACCTTTGACAACCAAAATTATTTATAATCTGATGGTGCGGAACACTTACCATGCAAACATTGCAGTCTTATTTGCATGCCTGCTGTAGATGGGACACCTAATGAGGAATGATGTAATGGGTTATAATTACACAGCTATCCTTGGCATGAATTATTGCTGCCACCTATGCACTAATCTTCTTGTGTGCCATTTTTAAATTTCTCCAAATTTTTGAGGTTTCTAATACCATGACAGGAATGGACCCCATTCCTAAGTCAAAGTATGATTAAAGTTCATGAAACTGGTATTAGTTCAATCTTTGATGTCAGCCAGAAGTTCTCTTTGCAGCACCTACAATGTGCCCAGTAATGACTCCTGCTACAGTGATCTGAAAGTACCAGTGTCCACACCTCCACTGATTATTCCTGTGGCATCATCATCTGAATCATCTTCATTACCCCTTATGGATAGAAGGTACTCCTCATCTAATGTTAATGGTTGGATTGTGGAATGCCCCACACCCATGCTGCTGCAGGCAATTGCATTTTGCCTAGTTGCTGACCTTGCACATCCCAATAGGTGATGTGCTATTTTCCTACACTGTGCCAATATGTGGTTCCTTCCCACAACAGTGATGTCAGCCACTACTTGATTCCATGCCTCAGCTCCCTCTGCCTGCCCTGGTTCCCCATTTCCTATATGTCCTGAAAGCATCCATTAAGATGAGGGTCTCTTCAAGTGTGAAGTTGTTTTTTCTATGTCTTGAACCCTGATGTTGTAGCATGTTTTAACTTGAAAGCAATAATGTGTGGCTACAGTTAAACCCAATTCACATATGATATCCACAGACAAACAGTTTACTGCTAGATACTGCAAACATTTAATGTTATTTTAATTTACTGGAATAACTATTTTCAACCAATATTTCTATATATATTTTTAACATAACAATGTTAATTCATTGAATAGTACTACCCTACTTCTTTGTAATCTTTTATAAAGGCCAGAAAGTATAAAAATGTACTTAGCTACCAAAAATGGCATACTTTCCCTCTCAATTGCTTGTTAACATTATAAAAAAATCATATTTGATATACCTGCCCTGTATAAATATGTTTATGATAAGCTGATGTCAGTGAATTGTACCAATCTTGATTTCCTCATAATTTCCAAGTATTGACTTTTCCTTAATTCCTTTTAATTTGCTCACTCTTTCCTCAGACTGCTGCCAACAAACATGGCTCAAAGCAAGTTAAAATGGCAGATTTATGCTTGCTGGAGTAAATTCAGGCTGATTTATGAATTTCCTATATAAATGAAGCACAGCTGAACTGAATTCTATGAATCGCACCATTGCATGAGTGCATATGAGATACATTTGGTGTGAAGTCACCTCAGCTTGTCATGGTTACTCTTGCACTGCAGGGTTCTAAGGACAGGGATGCACATATGTAAATAGATCCTGAGAACAGTAAAGGATTCCATACCTTATATATATATATATATATATATATATATATATATATATATATATATATATATATATATATATATATATATATATATTCAGTATAATAACAGTCAGTAGAAATTATCTCTAACCTCCTACTATAGGCACAGGATGTTTTGACCCCGATGTTTCACCCCCGGACGATTCACCCCCAACCTATTCGACCCTGAATGGTTGGACCCAATCAACACATTAAAAAAATGTAAAAAAGGTTTAAACACAATTAAAACAGTAAACAGAGACTTATTATATACAAAACTAACAGAAACTACGGACTGTAAAAGTAATAATCATAATATCCAGATTGCCAGGGTTGCTGCAGTTCGTAATTTCTGTCCAACGTACTCCTATGGATTAACGGCTGAAAGTTAAACAGTCATCTCATTTTGCAGAGCATATAATAGGCCTTTTAGATTCACCGCTACCCCTGAAACAATGCTTATACTGCTGAACAAAATGGCCTTAGTCTTCTTGACATTGATCAAGACAATGCCTGTACAGAGAACAATCTTATCAAGTTACCAGGATCAGCATTGCTGTCCCAGATTTTGTAGAACATCCCTGAGTTTCTTCATATTTGTGTGCTGTGACTCGTACATGTTTTGTTTTTCTTGTAAATCGCTGAAAAATGCAGTCAGTGACAAGACATCTGATTGTTTAGAAGAGGAATATTGACGCAAATCCTGTCGCTCTATTAACTTTGTGAATAATAATAATAGCATTTGCAAATCACCATGTATGTTGGGTCTTTATGCCACCATTATTTATAGCATTGTCCCTGATTCCTGAGCAAAAATGTTATGAGGTATGCAAGATCTTTTGAAAAGTCCACATAAATCACTCGAAGGGGCAGAGAGAAATTGTTCACAACCGTGTCATTTTCACACAGCATTAGATGTAATCTAGAAAGATCTTGCTCTACAGACATAATTAACCAGGAACTGAATAGCAGTTCCAGAAATGGCCCTCGATGAGCACCAATCCTGTGTCGTGAATGTAGAGGCAGTGTGCCATGAATTCTTACTAAGAATACCTTTTTTTTAAGTGATCAGAGAGAAAGTTAATGGACCATCATGAACGACCAACTTGGATTGGATTTGGAGTAACATAATAATGAAACAGCATGCCTAGTAAGATGCTCACAATGGTTTTGACTAACAGATGTCTGTCCATATTACGAATCACGATATACATCAGTATCCACAGCTCAGTCGTGGTACTCTTTTTGCAGAGCACATAATAGGCCTTTTAGATTCACCGCTACCCCTGAAACAATGTTTTGTGGGAGATATAGTGTAGTGTAACTATTAGAAAAAAAATTTTAAATAACTGACACAATTAGTACACATCGCACAGACTACATTGTTGTGAGGTACAAAGCAACCTATAAATTTTTTAGGAGAGTGCAGTTGTTTACCTGAATTTTTAGAGCAGGTTTTCCTAATGACACTACATAACTGAAAACACTTCTAGTATTGTACCCAGGGATTAATGAATAATTTATGGAGTTGATGTTTAATATCAATTATCAAACATTAACATTTAAAAAGACTGTGCTGAAGGCTGTGCCAGAATGGGAAGAAAGCAAATTGACAGGGTTGTGAAAGTTCTCACATACAGAAAAAGATTATAATACATTAGTGTACCCCCACCTAGTGGCAATAGTAAGATATTATCATTAAAAAAAATTAAAAAGAACTATAGCTCTAGCAGAGAATCAGTTAAACATGTCGAAAATTACCTCAAAAAGGAATTGAAAAAAAAAAATCTTTGATCACCGGGCTAATAGCCCAATCGGTATATAGTCCCGAATTGGGAAAGTCCCCCCCCCCTTGTACATTTAAGGAGAGCTTCACTTAAGAATATAAATACCTTAATTAACAATTTACAACACCCTTATATATGATTTGAATAGAGATATTCGAAATATGTAACTCTGCATGTTTTTACCTTTATCTGGCAGAGGTTTAAGTTTGTGCTAAACACTGCATGGGCTTTGCTATGCATTTTGGTATATGGTGTGTTAGAAAGTACTATCTGGGAATAATATCTTTCTCTTATTTGGTGATCCCAAGATCACGTTACTTTATTTTCCCAGTCCCTTCCGGGCTTAGGGGGAGGTGGATAGGCACCGGGATTAAGCGGGAAGGACTTATCATACTTGCCCTCATGCTCATACTACAGTGGGTTAATAATATACAGTGTTGTTTATTATCTGTAAGATATTCCCTAGAGCTTAAGGTACTAATTTCACTTAAATGACGTGGAACATAGAATCATGGAACATTAAGGGCTTACAATCACCTAAAAAAAAAAACTACTTATGCATTTAACCTTGAAATCTGCTTCAAATATTACCTTTCTTCAAGAGACTCATTTGATGAATCAGCAATGGGAACAAGAAAAATCAAGACCATGGATCAAAAAGATCATAGCGTCAGAAGGCACTACGAATAGTTCAGGAGTAGCCATCATTATTAAAAACAATTTTGGCGCAGATATAGAAAAGGTGGGGTCAGATGAGGAGGGTAGATGGTATTACTTCACTACAAAACACCCTGTATTAGCTAAACCTATTCTAATTATAAACATATATGCCCCCTATACATCCCAACAAACTTTTTTCACAAAATTGTACAACCTCATCACTTTATTTCCTAACCACTATTATATTATTGGAGGGGATTGGAATTCAGTACAGGACCCCAAAACAGACAGATCAAATCCCAAAGCGAGATTTAACTACTTAGCCCACAAAACCATCATTGAATTGAAAGAAGACTTCAATTTATTTGACCCGTACATATTTTTGGACCAGGTACAGAAAAAGAAAAATTACATTTTTTTTTCTAGCTGTGCCAAAAGTTGGTCTAGGCTGGATTTTTTCCTTATATCTCTGGCATTTTATAATATGGACATTTCGTTCACCCGATCTCCGAGAACACTTTCAGACCACTCGAAGATGTCTATAAGTATTCAACAACATAGCAAGGACCCGTCAATCAAAACAGACATCAGTTGGAAGTTGAATCCCAACCTTCTAGGGAGAGAGGAAATAAAATCTCTAATTAATGAATATCTAGATAGCTTTCTTCAATCAAAGGACTCCTTCCAATGTCCCATAGACTGTGAATGGGCCGCAGTTAAGTCAATGATTAGGGGTTCATTGATAAATAAAGCCGCTTATTATAAAAAACTTCGGAACAAAAAAGAAAGGGAATTAATTGCCCAACTACATAAAGCAGAAGAAGAGTCCCAAGGGAATCACACCACACTACTGGAAGAACGTATAATCCGGCTACAAAAAGAACTAATCTCATTACAAGCAGATAACCTAAGTTTACATGAGATTAAATCCTTGGCGTTATACGCGGATGTAATACATAGTCCCTCTAGATTTTTGGCCAGAGTGATCAACCTAACTAAATCCTCTACTTTTATACCAGAATTACAATTCCAAGGCAAGGATTACTAAAAACCTACTCAAATTATTAAAATTTTTGAAGATATCTTTTCCCAAACCTATGGACCCTCTGAGAATATGTCTGATGAAACAGAAATTCATTCCTTTCTTAATAACCTAACCTTTGCCAAACTAACAGAGAAACAAAATAAATTCCTAGAGAAGGATATTAATACACAAGAAATTATTTCTGTCATAAAAAACCTCAAACCCAATAAATCCCCCGGCCCAGATGGTTTTACGGCAGAATTTTATAAAGCTTTTAATATGAAAATAGCCAAAATCTTAAAGTTATTGCATAATTATATTATCCTGAATGGGTTTAAAGATATCCATTTGAACGCCTCTAGAACCTTTCTCATCCACAAACATAATACAGACGCAAAAAATCTGGGGAACTACAGACCCATCTCCATGATTAACTTAGATATGAAAATTGTAGCCACGATCCTGGCTAATAGGCTCAAAGCCGTTATCTCATATATTATTTCTCCTGAACAATCGGGTTTTATTCCAGGCAGACAAACTAATGATCAGACCTTACTTTTAGAAGCATTGATACATCATTCTAACTTAAAAAAACACCCGATATATGCTTTAGTAGTAGATGCATCGAAAGCGTTCGATAGACTAAGTACTAAATTCTTATTTGCTATCTTACCATGCTTCAGTATCCCAATCTCTTTTATAAACAAATTAAAAACTCTCTATATACCAGCATATACACAAAAAACACATATCTAACAGAATCAAAAAAAAAAAAAAAATTGTTAGGAGGCAAGGCCTCTCTTTTCTCCTCCTCTTTAACTTATATATGGAACCACTTTTCATGCTTATTAAACAAGCTACCTTGCACCACTCCCCTAATATATATAACCTAAAGATTTCCTTATTGGCATACGCGGATGACCTGAACATATATTTCACCCTCCCCAACTCTGACCCAATTAGAATACTTTCTTCTATGAAAATATTCTCTAACCTAGCAAACTACAAGATAAATAGGGAAAAATCCTTAATATTCCCTTTGAACATTCACTCGAGGTTACCTAACATTACATCAACTACAGAGATCAAAGTCAAAGAGCAAATACAATACTTAGGTATTCAATTTTCGCAGGGTAACCACAGTTACTATCAAGACAATGTAATCAGGTACTGGTCAAACGTACAAAATGATATTATAAGATGGTCTAAGCTCAAGCTCCTGTTTTTGGCCAGAACAACAGTGATTAAAATGAATATTCTCCCTAGGCTTCTCTACCTATTTCAGGCAACTACTAACACTCTACATAACAATTTTTTAAAAAAAATTATAACAACTATCTCTAAATTTATCTGGGCCCCTAAATCGGTCAGGATTAGCTATTCAAAGCTTATCTGGCCTAAGGAACAGGGGGGACTGGGCCTACCTGACTTTAAAACCTATTATGAGATTATTAACGCTAGTAGAATTTTTAAAATAGCGTCCTACAAGAAGAATAAACCGTTATGGGCCCCACCATGGATGCCTCTCTATAATAACTATATTAAAACGTTAAAATTCAACCCGGCCGCTCTCCCATTTTTAAACGAAGATAACCTAGGGACCCTAAAACACACAAAAAACATAATATTTAACATAAAATCCCTACAGGCAATCTTTAAATCTCTGAACCTTTCACACTCGTTTGTTATTTTACAACCGCTTCATCTAAACCCTAATCTTAAGCTAAACGGTAACATGCTAAACTTGGAACAATACCCCCTACTGCTAAATACCTCTATCTCGGATCTTTTCCCCCTTAGACACCAATCAATACCTGACCTGAGAACTAGTCTCGGCTTACCATATAAGTACTTAATGATACTACGACAAATTAGAGATCTAGTAAGTAAATTCCTAGAACATCCACTAGTTTCGGACAATGATATCTTAACATGCAAAACACTAATAAATCTCCTGCTCAGTGGAAAAAAAATTACCTCAAATGTGTACAAAGCCATTATGACGCTTAGATACCAGAATAAAGTAAATGTTTCAAAATTCTGGTCAAAGATCAACCCTGATATTAACCAAAACCAACTCGAAAAGGCTATAAACCTAAGCACTAAATCGATTCCCTTTAAGAAGATGAAATACACCCAAATGATGATCGTGAACAATGCGTATTTTACCCCCATGATCCTTAACAAAATTTTCCCTAATCTTTCCCCTAAATGTAAATATTGCCCAAATCAATCGGATGATATCCTTCACTCGTTTTGGAGCTGCAAATGTTCCTACAAGCTATGGTGTGCCTTGAGGGTGATTCTTGAAAAAATCGGTTATGAAAAATCCACCCTGTCATGGGAATTTACCATTCTTCATATCCCCCCCCCCCCCCGGAGTATCAGAAAGAAAATGCAAGGTACTGATTCCTATCTTTATGTTAATCAAATACTACAGCTCCTTGAATTGGAAAAACAGACACTCCCTATCATGGGAAGGATTTAAACACATAGCTATTAATTACCTCAAGGCACATAAATACCTGTTCCACAATATTAAACACAAACCAGTTATGAAGGAATTTTGGGAAAGCTTATCTGAACATATACTTAAATAAGTACTGTTATCTTACAGATACCAATAGTCCTTATCTCGCTGTACTTGAACTATATAAGAATTGATATGGGCACTGTATGAACTGTACATAGTTGTTGTTCTTGATGTTCTTATCCTTTACACAATTTGCATAATGTATTTCTCAATCAGATGTATTGTCTGTAATGGTTTTTGTCCTGTTGTGTAAGTTGTGTAAGATTAAAAAATTTGCAATAAAAAAGAATTTACAAAAAAAAAAAAAAGGAATTGAAAAAAAATAAGCTATAATGGATATCTGTACTGCTTTGCGAAATACAACCACAATCAGACAATAAAATTTTGGAGATGTGGCAAAAGAACGTCCTATAACTGTAAATCCAGACTTCATACAAGTACATCTACAAATGAGGTAATGGGTATGTTACATGAACACAGTCATGGAAGTGACATGTCAGAAATAGAGGTGGAGATGATAAAAACAACCGTTAAAGAAAGGGCTGAAAACACAATGGAAATTCCAGCAATGATCATTAACACTGCAATAGAAGGTACTTCAGAAGCAGTGAAAGATAACCTGCCAAATAGTGACGCAATGAAAAAAATAATAAAAAGAAAAAGAGAAAAAGTTAATAAACCTCCAACACAACCAATTGATTTATGCTCCTTAATAATTCCTGAGAAATATAAAATATATGGAAAAAATGAAAACTTTCTTCTGTATGACTCAGGAGAAGGAGATCAAAAAATAATTTTAATATTTGGGAGAGAAACAACAAGTACATGGAGCTATCTAATAAAAAAAACTATTCATAGATGGAACATTCAAAATAGCCCCAAAACTATTTTCACAGGTATACATAATAATGTATTACCAGACAAGAGAAAAGAAACATATGAAAGAATGTTTCAAGGAATAAAGGACATTTGGCCAAACCTCAAACCAAATTCAATATCAACAGACTACGAAATAGCCGTATTAAATGTTATAAAAACAGCATATCCAACAACAGAAATCCACGGATGCTTTTTCCACCTAGTAAAAAACATGAAAAAGATGATATCACATGAAGGACTGCTAGGCCAGTACAATACAGATAATGAATTTGCACTAAAAGCAAGAATGATTCCAGCACTTGCCTTTGTAAAACTGAATGAAATAGAGAATGCCATAGAAGATTTAGCAGAGAACATACCAGAAGCACTGCAACCAGTACTAAACTGGTTTGAAGATAACTATATTAGATGACCAAATCGCAGAAGAAGAAGAAAAAAATCCAATATTTCCACCTAAAATATGTCCAGTGTATAACAGAACCTTAAACGGAGAACACTGAACAAACAACTATGTAGAAGCTACTCATAGAAAAATGTGAACAGAGTTCGGAGTAGATCATCCAACAATTTGGCGATTTATAGATGGCATTCAAAAAATCCAATGTGGAAGAGATAAAGATTACGAGGCATTTATCAGCGGAGCAGAACCACCAAAAAAAAGAAAGAAATATCAAACAAATTATAGTAGACTTTTAACTTTAGCAAGAAATTATGCTAATAGAACAAATTTGGAATACCTACGGGTTGTAGTACACAATTTCTTAATGGGGTAAATGAAAGATGAAGAAGGCATATTAAGCTGAAGAAAACAATGATTTAATTTAATTTTAAAGAAATTATTTATAGTAGATAATAGATTAGTTAACATATCAACATAATATAAAATAAAAAAATATTAAGATAAAAGTTCACACCACAGGAGGCAAATGTGCTGGTGCCAGCAAAATGAAGAATAAGTCCGGTAAAAAGTATGGCAACACACAAACCAAGCAGTATATTGAAGAATTCACCCATATAATGCAATTTAAAAGCTTTTAATGAAGGAGGTAAGTGCTTTCACATAACAGCTTCATCAGACCAAAATACCTTCAGAGTATGGTCCATTTAAATACAGTACTTCAGCCAATCAACATATAGACAGCTTAATTACATTAATTTAAAGTGAAACTAACCACAATCTCTATATTAAATCATTTAAGTATAACAAAAAATAATAATAATAATAATAAACATGTGTAGCATATAAAATATATAAAATTTGCATATATGTATATATACACAATAAAACTTATGTAGTGCATAAAATTATGTGTCAGCTTACATCTATATAGGATGTATATTATTTCATTTTACTGACAGTCTTCTTGATTTTAAAGTGGGCTTAATAGAGGCTCTTTCATCTAAGCCCTTCCCTCTATCTGCCCTAAATCTTATAATCCATTTAGCTTCCTTGCTCTCAGTCATATTCCTAATATCCCCTTCTTGGGCTGTAGGTGTAACCCTATCTATGACCATAAACCTAAACCCATGGTCATTTCCTGATGTTATCACATGTTTAGCTAGGGCATTGTTAGCTGACCTAATTCTCATATTGTAAATATGTTCTCTCATCCTCTCTTTAAGGGACCTGTCCGTTTTGCCAACGTAGAACGATTCACATGTTATGCACTTGGCAAGATAAACCACATGAGATGTCTTACAGTTGGCATTAATTTTAAATGTATATTGATAACCTGTATCTGGATGTGTAAATGACCCAGTGGTGTCAATATAACAGCAAAAATTGCAATTCCCACATGGATGCATACCGGTGGCTCTTTCAATACATCTATTACCCTCCTTGGGATGGCATAAAAGCCTTTTCAGGTTGTGTTTATTTTTGAAAAGGAAGGTGGGATATTCCCCAACACCCCCCCCAACTTCTGGATCTGTCATCAACACCCACCAGTTCTTATTAATAATATCCATGATCGGTTTAATATAAAAAATTAACAGTGTTATTATTGAATAATTGATTAATTAATAACTTAATGATAAAGTACTTAAAAGAATATATTTGGGGTCAAATAGTCTGGGGTCAAATAGTCCGGGGTCAAACTGTCCACTAACAAATCACATATACAATACATATAAATTTATACATGAAATTGTATAGAATTGCATTGGGGTCAAATTGTCCGGGGGTGAACAGTCCGGGTTTAAACTGTCTGGGGTCGAATAGTCCTGCTTCTACTACTACTGCTACTATGTCCAGATGACCAATACAAAACCTTCAAAAATACTATCAATGATTTTCTTAAACTTGCAGCACAACAAATTCAAAACTGTAGTAATGAACTGATTTACCAACCAGAAATGTCTGCAGAAAAGAAAAACAAAGATAAAGAAGTCAATGTGACTTTCTCAGTCCAGTTAGTAAACCAACCTTGACAGTCACATAAGTTTCACTGGTATTACCCCTGTATGGTTTCATGGGTTGTGCATGCTGATCTCAGACCACAGAAGGAGTGGTTCACACCCTTTTATCTCCTGACTTCCACTTACATCTTTTACTTTATCAATAGCAACTCATAAGATGGCATCTGCAAATGCCAGTGGTTGGAAAGCTGTTGTGAGTAAAAAGAGCAGCAGTCATACCTGCAAAAAAGAGCAAGCTGTAGCCAGCAGCATATGGAAAAAAAAGGCATTTGGTTGGAGTTGGAGGAGCACCTGTCATCCCTGACAGGGAACCTTCCAGTCTGGGCAGCAGTGTAGGCACAAGTTCGATGACCTGAAGAGGCGGAGATGGGACCAAATGGCCTGATGGTTAGCTCACTGTGCAGGAGATATATAGATGAGGCATGTACTGATGAAAGATGTAATGGGTTATGCTATACAACTATCCTTGGCAGTATGTTTCAACATGCATTATTGCTACTACCAATGCACTAACCTTCGTGTGTGCTGCACTATGGCTACTGCAGTATTCTGATAGTACTAGTGTCTACACCTTCTTTGATGATTCCTGTCGCATCATCATCTGAATCCTACTTATCACCACTTACGGATAGAAGGTACTCCTCATCTAGTGTTAATGGTCACATTGTAGATGTCCCCCTTCCATGCTACTGTGGGCAATTCATTCAGCCTACCTTTTGTTTTTGCACATCCCATTAGGTCATTTGTTCTTTTTATTACATTGTAGCAATGTGTTTTTCCTTCTCCCAACAACACGGATCTCAGCCACTACTCAGTTCTATGAATTGTACAATAAGTATATTTTTTATTATTTCATTTTTTGATGTAACTTAAAAAAGTTAATGTAAGCAAACTGTTGTAAATGTGCATTTATAAATAGGTAAACCCAGTGCAGGTATATGTATGCATGCATGCATGACTAACGGCATTAATATTCATATTTATATGTGTATAGGAAGACTGTCAATTTGTAGAAAATGTATAACTATTTTAAAGTACGCAGACAAAGTGAATGAATTCTGAAATCATTTACAGTGGTTAGGAGTATGGAGAAGTAAGACCTTGCTGTTTTATTAGTGTGAAGACAGCACGCTTTTGTAAAATATGTAACTTTGTCACATAATAGTTGTTACATGTGCAAAATGTCTAACCAGAGATAGATATCTCACTTTAGGTACAGTGGAAGGTGAGGGACAAAGCAGCAACTATATGATTTTACCAATAACTAGGAATTGTATGACTTACAGGCAATTGAAAATTTATTAACTCCGAAAAATACAAGTAATTTCTGCACATCATAAAAGATATTTTTTGGTCAAGTATATGTTTTTGTTAAAGTTAGAATACTATAAGGAAATGTAAATAACAATTCAGTAATAGTAAACTTTTGGAGCTTGTCAATGTAGCAAACCCTGTAATTATTTCATGTCCCAAGAAAATACAGAAGTTAGGAAATATCATCAAAATATAAGTGAAGCATTCTTTACTGCAAGAAGTTTGCATTAATAAAATAAGGTTTAGCCACAGTCATAGCACAGGTAAACAAATAGGCATTCCCTTTTCTTCTTACTGTACAGCTGAGGAGGAAATCTCCTATAATAAGAGTCAGTCACACTGGAGGCTTAAAAGACTTAATGAAGGCGCACATGAGTATTAGGCATTCTCCAGGATTCAGCAAGCTCTGCACGGCATGCAGAAATAGTGCAGGAGCTGCTGGAGGCAATATGGCCACTGAGATATCCAGGAACAAGCTCCTGGGACGTGCACGAGTGCTCCTGCACTATTCCTGAATGGACACAGCTCCTGTATGCAAATTACCACATTTGCAGGTGAAAACCATGCAAATGAGGTGAATTTGTGATCCAGGAAGCTGGCAGCCGGCTGTGCAGGACTAGTGTAATCTGCAGAAATATACTCGCTAAGTAACAGAGTACATTTCTGCAAACTACAAAACGGAGCCATGACAGCTCCAAATAAAGGGTGTATATAACATGTAAAGCATGCCAATGGCCAAATATATGTCCACTGGCATAGAAAACAGTTGCAAAAATAAAAAAAAAAAAACTTTTTTTTTTTGGTCAATTTTGTCTGTTTAAGCATAGGGCAGCGGCGCGCAAATGGGATCGGCCTTAAAATAAAAAAAAAAACCTTGAAAAAAACATTCTAGCCAAAATCACAATTTTGCCATTATACTCAATGGCAGGCAGAAGACAATATGGCCAGTGAATAGTGGTTGCTAAGGGGGAAGGCTCAGTGTCAGACTTGTAACTAGGCATTAGCAGGCAATCCTATGCAAATGAGGGGAATGATACTGAATCCCAGATTCCCCCTCATGGCTAGCCTGCACCCAACTGTGTAGGTGCAGAAAGACCATGGTGCAAGCCTAAGAGCTAGCTAACATCATAGAGGAGTGTGTTAGGCATACTGTAAGCTTATTGGAGCCTGTGGCTCGGGTTTGCCCTTAGCTTAGCAGAGCTAAGTAAGGGGGTGTGTCTGAAGCTGCCAAGCTCTCTTACATTGCCTAAGTGGGTATGCCCTACACGCACCGTGTTTTAAAGGGGAAAAAAAAGCAAACCAGGAAATAGCAGCTCCGTGCACATCTGAGCACTGTGTTTGTGCGGCGCGCCCCTGGGCTTAAACAGGAAGACAATGGGAAGGGAAAACAGCAGTAGGAATTTAATCAAGGAGAACTAGCATAGCTGGTAGGTGAAATGTATCAGAATCAGCCAATTACACAGGCAGCCCAGCATGCTACTATAAACTATGCCAATACCTTTCCCTCTGTTTTTCCCCACAAACTCTACACCACCGGTGTACACAAATGGGGAAATTTTACCAAACAAAAGTAACAAAATGATAGGGGCTGCATTAGCTCTCATAAATCAACATGTGGAAGAGGATGAGGGTGGTAAGGATGAGAATGCTGATGAGAGATAGTGGAGCGCTATAGGGTGGACAGGGACCTTCTACAGCAAATTGTTGAGCTGTGCCGGTCACGCCTCACACACAGAACCAAGAGAGGAGAACCCATCCCAGTGGATACCAAGGTATGTGTAGGCCTAAGAATACTAGCCACAGGTACCTTCCAAAGGCCAACTGAGGATATCATGGGGATCTCACAGGCATCAGCATCCAGGGTACTCCACCAGTTCCTGGATGCCATGTCAGCACATGCCGGTGAGCACATATATTTCCACAACAGCCGTGACGCATTGACCAGCAATATGCATCTCTTCCACCAAATAGCAAAATACCCTGAGGTAGTGGGTGCTACAGACTGCATGCACATACACATCAAAGCACCACCCAGTGAGTGGGGTAGGGTCTACATCAACCGCAAGGGCTTCCCCTCCATCAATTGCCAGGTCGTGTGCGATGCCCAAGGCATTCTAATGAATGTGTGTGCTGGCTGCCCTGGAAGCTATCACTACTCCCACATCTGGCATATGACACAGCTGTACCAGAGATTTGCCAATGGAGACGTCTCTTATGTCCACCTAGTGGGGGATGCTGATTACGCATTGGAGCCATGGCTGATGACACCCATGACAAATGCACATACACCTGAACAAGAACTCCATAATGAGGCACACACACAGACCAGAATCATTGTTTGGGATGCTCAAGTCATGGTTCCGGTGCCTGGACATATCCAGTGGAGCCTTGCAGTACTCACCAGCTACATGTACCCAAATTGTCATCGTATGTGCCATGCTACACAATATGATCCAGCGGTAACAGCTGCAGCAGGAACAGTATGGGGCAGGGCCACATAGCACACCACCATTGCCAAGGCCTGCACAGGCACAGAGTGACTCGGAGGAGGAACAACCTGAGCCTGCCCCAGTAGGCAGAAAGAGGCATGCCCAGTATGCCCAGGCCTTGGCAAAGAGGCAATGCATAGCATATACACTGACACGGTAGGAACCCAGGGAATGACACCTCTTTCTGACTCATACATACAGTAAAAGGGATGCCAAACATGACACTACCTGTGCTTAACCATGTATGGGGAGTGTACTATGTGCATCTGACATAGTCAGCTCTCCAGCACCATCCTCCATGCTGGCACAGCCACAAGGTAAGTCATTCTCCCTATCAACTGCTGAATGGAGTAGTATGTTTTGTTACTTGTATCTATGGTATGGATGTGAGCGTGCAAGGGAATTGGGTGGCTGAATGGGATGCCAGCAGATAGTAGACACCTATAGTGGCAGCATGAAATCTGTTACAAATACTGGTGTCACCATAGTAGCCAGTAGTAGACAAGGTGACAAAACCTACTGCAGGAAATGTGCTGGGCCACATGTGTGCAGGGAGGCTCACATACCCAACAACAGTCACAGCCAGCAGGACAGGCATAGACAAACACAAAGAAAGGCTGTGTGAAAGCCTCTGATTGATGGCTATGGAGAACAGCCCCCGTATAGACCTACACAGACAGACTACAACAGGTCAGGCAGTGGGATGTTAGTTCTGAAGAGTAAGAAGTCTGAAACTGAAATGTAGGTCAATCAAACCTAAGAACTGCAGTACACTGATATGCCTCTATTCTGCATGATAGGTCAAAATACAGAATGAAATAGAGTACCTGAAATGCCAGTACAGTCATAGCAAATGTTTACAGTTGTCAGGTGTGCTCCCCCCCACAATCCTATGTAGAAATATAGTAACATGTATGTGTAGGTATAATAACAGTGGAGCACAGATTACCTGAGCCAGCAGAATAGTTTGTAGCATGTGTGTACAATATGCAGGACTGCGTGTGTTAGGATGGTGTGTGTTGTATATTGTGTGAGAGTGGTCAGCATGTAGGCATGGTGAGGTTTGTCCTGGTGCCCATTGGTCAGTACTGTCGATGACAGGGCCAAGTTCTCACAACTGCAGTGCCAAATACAATGCATCCCAGCAACACACAATCCAGCAGTAAGCCATAGTAAATGTTTGGATGTAATATCTGTCACCAACGGAAAGATGGACATGGCATGAATGTGGGCCTAGACATACAAACAGTACACAGGTGGAAGTACCCCATACAGATAGTGTATAGTATGTTACTGTCAAATGAATGCACCTTTGAAATTGTACATACAGGTTATCAGCGCATTAGTTGGGTTTGTAGTATGGAATACCGATGTCATCTGGCCAAACACTGGCAGACCACAAAGGTCACAGGTATGAAGTATTGAGAAACTGCTGATGTCCCTGCACAAGCCAGCATAAGTGGAATGACCAATGTATATCTGTGAGTCAAATGCAAGTAGCATCCATAGCACACATACACCCAGCTCACTCCACCATCACCCACAGGTACCTCACAGGTTTTATCCCTGCTGTTGGGAATGAGTACAATATGACCCCCACCTCTGTATGGCAATAACCACAGAATGCAGAATGCAGCATGCAGAACAGGTGTCCCATGCAGGTGTGTCCCTAGCTGTAAGCAGCACCCTGCCAGCATCCACACCACTGGATCAATAATGATAGAAAATATTGACATTAACACCTTGCACACCTACCCGTTCACCCCAGGGGAATATAGTGGCTTGCAGTCTGGGACTGTTGGAGTGACAGCTGGCCTGCATCACTACCAAATGCCCTAGAGTCCTCTGCCAAAGGCCTGAGTCTCACCCATACTGCCAATGTATGTTATGTCATGGACTCCCAAATAACAACGTAACACAGTCCACAGAACCCAAATGCAGGGTCATGTGGACAAATCTCAGTAACATGTCCACCATGTCCTACTGCATGAACTGTGGACCAACACCATATTACTGCTGGGATGAAGTGATAACTATAGGGAACTTATCAGATCATTTTTGCATAGTGTTTGGAAGAGGATAGAATAATACTAGGGGCTAGGAGCATGGACGGCATGGAGTGTGTGAAGTCTGAAACTCAGCTGTGTGCACATGCTATCCCTGCTTGCAAACACATGAATGGATGGCTACAAACCTGCTCATAAACCACAATGTGAAGGGGTAATGTCCATAAAAATGACCCCTGCCTCTGGGTAATCTGTGTGAATCTGTCAGCTGTGAGGTATGGTCACAGCAGGATATGCCATACTGTCACGTCGATGGATGTACAAGCATGGGAACCTCAGCCACCATTGTACCAAGATGCTGAACCATTTACACAGACCCATCAGTAAGTGTCCACAGCTTCCCCTCCAGAATGTCATGATTGTGCAAGAATATGTAGGCGGAAGACCACAATACTGGACACAGCTGCATTCACCCTGTGTTTCCCACGAAATTACTGCAAGCAAATATGTATACATGACAGTAGATGATGACATAAAACATCACAGTGTAAAACAGGACAAATGTCTGAATATCTCTGCTAACACCAAAACCATGTAGCAGAAGCAGCACAGACACAATTACCTACAGTAAACCACTACCCATTGCCCATTTTGTCACCATATTATCAACCGATCTACAGATATCCCACAGAAACAAGTTGCTAGCTATAGGTGTAGAACACAAAAGCCTGCACTGAAGTACAATCTACCTGGAATGGATTCATACATTCAGTACAGAAGGGCATACTGGGCATGCTTCCACACTTAGAGAAATGAAGCCCATGTCTGACAACAAAATACTGAAAGGTCATACTGGGCATGCTCCCACATGAAGGCCATGTCTGGCAACAACAGTGGACTATACATATCTGACAGTCACAGATGTTTGTGAACCCACTCCACATTGCACACCAGTCATGCTTTACACACACATTGGATAGGAATACACACACATATTCAAGGACAATACACTATAATAGCCAAAATTACACATACATAGATGTGTGGAAGAGAGTGCCAGACAATGACAAAGAGCCTCCCATCTTGAGGCCTGTCCCACCCAGCACACATCCAATTGGCTAAAACCACATGATGTGCAAATGTCAATCACTGTAGACATTTGCCTCTGGTATCCTCAGCACTATAGTGTCTGTGGTGCTTGTCATAACTGTGTAACATGATTGTATAAGTCAGTATTTATCTAACAGTTGTATACAAGTACCTGTGAAATATAAACCTGTGTGTGACTGAGTGTTGTGTGTCTGCTTCCAGATGAATGGGCTATGGCACATTCACACACACTGCACTCCCTATTGCCCTATTATGGCAAGCCTGCTGATGTCATTCACCTTGAAATACACCTTTGGGGAAATAGTAGCCCTATAAGCTCTGTGGCATGTGCTATAACTGAGAAATGCTATAGTGTGATGTACTAGGTAGGTAGGAGTTCTAATGCCAGACATGGCAAGTGTGTGTGTGTGTGTGTGTGTGTGTGTGTGTGTGTGTGTGTGTGTGTGTGTGTGTGTGTGTGTGTGTATGTGTGTGTGTGTGTGTGTGTGTGTGTGTGTGTGTGTGTGTGTGTGTGTAGGGATCCATGCTTTTGTGGCCATTTACAGTCACTACACTCCCCATTGCCCTACTTTGGCAAGCCTGCTGATGTCATTCACCTTGAAATACACCTTTGAAGAAGGAACAGCCCTATAAGCTCTGTGGCACATGGTATAACTGCGTAATGCTATAGTGTGATGTACTAGTTAGGTAGGGGTTTTATTCCCAGACATGGTAACTGTAGAAGTTTGTCTGTGTAGGGATCAATGTTTTTGAGGCCATTCACACTCACTACAATATCCATTGCCCTACTTTGGCAGGGCTGCTGAAGTCATTCACTTTGAAATACACCTTTGGGAAATGAATAGCCCAATGAGCTACATGGCGCATCCTATAAATGCATAATGCTGTAATGTGTTGTACTAATTATGTAGGAGTTCTATTACCAGACATGGCAACTACAGAACTTTGGTTGTCTGTGTCAGGATCAATGCTTTTGAGGACATTCATACTCACTATAATATCCATTGCCCTAATTTGGTAGGGCTGCTATCATTCACTTTGAAATGCACCTTTGGGGAAAGTGTAATCCAGTATGCTCAGTGGCACATCCTAAAACTGTGTAATGCTGTAGTGTGATGTACTAGTTAAGTAGGAGTTTATTCCCAGACATGGCAACTGTAGAAGTTTGTCTGTGTAGGGATCAATGCTTTTGTGGCCATTCACACTCACTACAATATCCATTGCCCTACTTTGGCACAGATGCTGATGTCATTCACTTTGAAATACACCTTTAGAGAAGGAGCAGCCCAGTAAGCTCTATGTCATGTCCTATAACTGCATAATGTTGTAATGTGATGTATTAGATAGATAGGAGTTCTATTCCTAGACATGGTAACTGTAGAACTTTGTGTTTGTCTGTGTAGGGCTCAATGCTTTTGAGGCCATTCACAGTCACTACAATTTCCATTGCTCTACTTTAGCAGGGCTGCTGATGTCATTCAATTTGAAATACACCTTTGAGGAAGGAGTAGCCCAGTAAGCTCCATGGCATGTGCTATAACTGTGTAATGCTGTAGTGTGATGTACTAGTTAGGTAGGAGTTCTAATCATATACATGGTACCTGTAAATCTTTGTGTGTGTGTGCTTGTCTGTCTGTATAGGGATCAATGCTTCTGAGGCCATTCACAGTCGCTACAACTTCCATTGCCCTACTTTGGCAAGCCTGCTGATGTCATTCACTTTGAAATACACCTTTGGGGAAAAAGTAGCCCAGTAATCTCCGTGAATCATGCTATAACTGCGTAATACTGTAGTGTGATGTACTAGTTAGGTAGAAGTTCTAATCCCAGACATGGCAACTGTAAATCTTTGTGTGTGTTTGTCTGTGTAGGGATCAATGCTTTTGAGGCCATTCACAGTCACTACAACATCCATTGCCCTACTTTGGCAAGCCTGCTGATGTCATTCACTTTGAAATACACCTTTGGGGAAGGAGCAACCCAGTAATCTCCGTGGTGCTTGCTATAACTGCGCAATACTGTAGTGTTATGTACTAGTTAGGTAGGAGTTCTAATCCCAGACATGGCAACTGTAAATTTTTTTTTGTGTGTGTGTGTGTAGAGATCAATGCTTTTGAGGCTACTCACAGTCACTACAACTTCCATTGTCCTACTTTGGCAAGCCTGCTGATGTCATTCAGTTTGAAATACACCTTTGAGGAAGGAGTAGCCCAGTAAGCTCCATGGCACATGCTATAACTGCATAATGCTGTAGTGTGATGTACTAGTTATGTAGGAGTTCTAATTCCAGACATGGGAACTGTGAGATTTGGTGTGTGTGTTTGTCATTAGTATCCTGTCTGGAGGTAGCTGTGAGTGCGTAATAACAGGACTCATTGTGGAGTGGGTTTTGCAAATTTCTTATATGGTGGGCCTATTATATGCCACAATGTCCACCTTACAAGGATAACAGATGTCAAACAAAAATTTCTTATATGGTGAGCCTATTATATGTCACAATGTCCACCTTACAAGGATAACAGATGTTAAACAGCAGAGAGGCTGGTGTAGACAATCCATACCCCTACATGTGATATCATGGCTTGGGGAACAATATAGGCAACCTTGTATTACCCAGAGAACACTCTCCACCTATGTTTCATACACAAACACATTTGGCTAGGCAACAACCATTATGTTGGTAGTTCCCTGCATATTGTCCACAGATAGTAACCATGGTGTGATTGCAGTGGACCACAGAGGACAAGGCACTCTGTCCCATCCCTACAATAGGCAAATCATTGCATACAGTGCTTCTTCGCTATGTTCCCCACTGGACGCCTGCAATAACTGTAGAGTCAGCAAATGTAACCCACAAAGGACAAACCATGCCTTATATGCATGCCCGGTATGGACAGATGCCACTGATACCACTGAATACCTGTATCATGCTGTCAATGTAGATGCAGGGTCAACCTGGTTTCCATTGCCAGTTCTCACCAAATAAGGTCAGGAATGGCACATCTCATGATAACAATCTGTTTACACAACATGCCCCAAACACCACAGGTACACTTCCACATGTCACAGAACATACATGTGGAAGGTGTGCACATCCCAGACACCGTCCATGTTATGGAATATAGAACACATACATGCAAGCATTGCACAGCACTGGCCACCCACAACAGTAACCCAGATGAGTGGATGGTGAATACAATACCCACCTGTGTGGGCCAATCCAGACACTACATCACTGAGCCACACTGCAGATCATTGTCATGTGGCCTCATGCCAAGGTATACCCTTTACCTAGCCTTGTACAGCCTTCTGGCACAGTCAACCACTACACACCTGTGAAGCAATGCACCCATGCATGTCAGTACTGGCAAACCTGTGTCTGTGTGTGTGGAGTATAATGATTTGGACACCATTCACACTCACTACACCTCCCATTGACCTACTGAAGCATGCCTTCTGATGTCAGACACCTTGACATACCCTTTGCCCATATATCAGCCTAATAATCTCTGTGGTGCATGTGATACCTGCGTATTACTGTAGTATGGCAACCTAGTTAGTTAGGAATTCTAATCCTGACCCTGCCAACTGTGATAATG
Source organism: Protopterus annectens (assembly GCF_019279795.1). Classification (NCBI taxonomy): domain Eukaryota; kingdom Metazoa; phylum Chordata; order Ceratodontiformes; family Protopteridae; genus Protopterus; species Protopterus annectens. Next base: position 1,710,943,912 of record NC_056739.1, on the reverse strand, counting down.
TGTGTGAGTCCCTGAGAGAGTGTGGCTGTGTCGTCCTTGACACCTGTTCTTGTGGACAGGAACATGTACTACACTTACCTTATACCTCCTTTATCACTTTTGCTTATGTCACTCAACATCAAATATACCTTTGGACAGCTCCCCAACATGTAAGGTTTGTGGTGCATGCAATAATTGCAAAGACATGTGATAGCAATATATAGTCATGCAGGGGTTTGAAACCCCATCCTGGTAAGTGTGTGACACAAACATGCTTACTTTTACTCTCCTATTCCCTCCCTGTCTTACTTTGTCTCTGTCTGTCTCTCTCACTCCCTCTCTAGTGGATGTGGAGAAGTACACCTGCTTTGATTAGGCAGCAGCTTGTATTTTGTAAGTGATGCTCATGATAAGCCGATTGCCTGTGCATGAATTGCAGTCCCCCACTATCTGATTGCATTTGGAACATCTGTGGTAACATTCCTATAGCCAATTGCATGGAAACACACTCATATAACTGGGAACATCATGTGGTGTTGGCCCTTTTCATTCACTGTGAGCACATTTAACAGGGTTTGTGTGGGTATGGCTGGTCTACATGATTTAATACCTGTCATGACAGTGTTATGTGTTTGAGGAAACTCCCACCTGTAGGGTTATCTGTAGACTGCCCAGTGTTTGGAGTCTTACATGTGTTGCATTACTCACACATTTCCTATCTTTAGAAATGCAGTAGCATACTCTGAGGATTGCAGTCAGTACATGGTGACATCCATGTGAGTTACTGACTTCATATCCCTTAGAAGACATATGTCACAACAAACCACAACAATCCCTGTTACACTAGTAAATGTATGGGTTTATCACAGCAACATGTCAATATTGGCCTTATGTTTGTGCCTCCAGCCACAACTCTATCAACCTTTGTACATACATCATGCAGTAGGAGGTGCATATGTTCTGTACACCATTATTTACTGACATCATACCTGATAACAAGCCAGTGATATATCAGACTGCTAGACATGTTATGTATATAGGGGTTATATTTGAGGACATAACCTGGGCATCCTGTACTAGTGTGTACAGTAGTGAGGTCTGTATACTTATGGTGCTTGTCAACAGTGTGTGTATTGCGAATATGTACCTTGGCCTGTGTACAGACTGTGGTAAATATCATTGTTCTTGGTTCTGTTCTATCTGATGTTACATGCTTCTCCAGTGTATGGTACCCTATCGGTTTACATGTTTGTAGGACCAAACACACACATGTCCCATACCACAGGCAGGCATCGGACAACACTATGTAGTGCCCCAGTACATGTAGGGTTAGTGTGTGAGTGGCACATATGAGGATGGTGTTGATCAGACAATCCATATACTGTAATATTATGCTCACTTACCATATGTGGCTGTGGCTGTGATCACATTGGTTGTGGGTATGCACTTTCACACAGGTGTCTGTTACTCTTTGCTGTGACATGCATGTAGAGCCTGCTATATTTGCAGGTACGTGTGTATTCCCCCATAGGAAATGTAGGCCATTGTTGTGGCAGTCTGCCTGTAGTTTGCACAGTGCTTTGTTACATGCCTAGCAGCTTAGTGTACTTACCCAGTGTGATGTTATGTCCAGATATTTGTCAGATGTACTGCTGCTGGGCCACCATAAATGTCATGTATTTCTGACAAAGCAGTGGGATGCTGTACAGATGTATGTCACTAACCAGTGGGTAGTATGTGGCCATGTGATCTTTGCACCACCAGTTATTATGTGTCAAGACAGACAGGAGTGTGTGAATGCATAAACTGTGTGGGCATATGTATTCCAGTATTTACGTGATATACCCATTTACATGGCTGTTAACATCCACATTGTCAGGCTTGATCCACATGTCTTGCACTAAAGGGTTCTGTGTATACCTCTGGACTGACCACAGTGTGTCAGACTGTCCACATTTATTGGTCATATCTCTGCTGTATTCCACAGGACCATTACTGTGATATCAGTAGTACTGTACTATGATGACCTCAGGATGTCTGTCAGTAACTGATGGTGTACATGTCAATAGCAGCTGTGATCTCCCACACACAATATTTCTGTTAAGACAAACCCTGTTACAGTAACAACAGTCTACATATATACCTGCAATATGTACATGACATCCCCTTGCACTAGGAGGATGAGAATATTGATGCTGAGGTATGACTCCACTCCATGTTCTGGGCATATGTTAAACATATATGCATATATAAATATATATATATATATATATATATATATATATATATATATATATATCCACATACACATATATATATCTAAATATATATACACACACACACACAAATCTATATATGGCCATATATATGATGCAATATACAGATGTATATAAATACACATATGTATGTACATATATATATATATATATATATATACATATAGTTCATAGTTTAGTACTATGCTAACTGCCCTTGTGGGCTATTTTTAAGCCTAGCCAATTACCCCAAGTGAGAATCAAACCCTGCACCTTGTGTATGTAAGGTAAACACCTTAACCATTATGCCAACCTCCCCCCCCATATATATATATATATATATATATATATATATATATATATATATATATCCTTGTCATGTGTATTTATCTGATATGTGTATATTTAGATATAACGACATATGTGATGGAACAGTAATATCACTAACAAGTACTACACAATTGTAGAGGTCACAGCAATTGTTCAATACTATTCAATATGTGTACTGACAGATATATTGGAAAAACAACAACTGTCATCACAGCTGTCATGGCATAGTGGTTAACTGCTGTGACTATAGTGTACAGGGTCCTGGGCTCAAGACCTGCAAGGGCTGTTTATTTTGTTGCTGGGCAGAACAAGGGCTGTTGGATACAGAGTGGGTAAAGCAGTTTTGAGCAGCTTTAAGCAAGTTTGTGTGGGTTTGTGCAACGGTAATCACTGCTAACATACGGTTAAACATACGGGTGCTTACACCGTGCAGGCTTTGCTTACCAGTGCGCAAATGTGCTTAGCTATAATATTACAGCAATGCTGACACCTGCTAAGCATGGCTTAGCCCTGGTAACCAGTGCTCACATTACAGTCTGTTGATAGAGCAGGATAATGACATCTGTAATAAGTGTATGTAATGCCATGTACATAACATGCATCTATGTGCTGTCATTACAGTAGCAAGGGGTGTGAGTCTACTGTCTGGGACACTTGAGTATATATGGCTTGTACAACACTCTTATACATGTGAATGTGTTACATACATGGGTAGTATCCCAGGTTATATGCAGTCACACTGGCATGTAGTGTATCAGTACGTTACTACTGTTGACAGTGCTTTCCTAAGTAAGAGTAGATTGCTAATTGTAGTACTGGAAACAAACACCCCTGCATGCAAAGATGGATTTTGAGTCCTCACTGTTGTGTTCCTGGTGTGTGAGCTGTGTCTCATTAAATATTTCCTACTGGATAATTATCTGACATGTGGAAAATAACTGTAGATTACTGTGTGTATAGCACATGTCAGTGAGGGCTGCCGTCATGTAGTAATGGCATACCTATCAGTGTTAGATGTCTATCTGTCAACACATTCATCCTAATGCATAGCTAGTTGGCTAGCTGATATCTTTCAGTCCTCTGTACAGATGTGTAGATGTCAGGTATCTATCTTGGATCCTTACAGGTAATCTATGCTTGACTGATACTGACATGTCTGCCCAGCTGTGTTATAAATGCCACAGATAGGACTTCACACCCTGTACACACCACATGGATGCACGGATGCCATGGTGGGTATGGGGTGTGGGTGCTGGGTATACTGTCATTACACCATGGTACTCCCGGTACATGTCCCATGTACCACTGTATGGTGACCACTGTCACCATCAACCATACAGGTAATTGATAACACTATCCAGCCCAGTTATGCATGTACTGTGTGCAACCTACCTGTAACACAATGGACAAACTGACAAGGCAGTTAGCACTGATAGGCCCAGGTCTCTCAGATGTGTGTCTGACTGTTATGTGTTTGTCAATGTGTATATGACGGTATGTCACACTATGTTGTTGTTGTTTGTCTTTTGGCTTTCCCCAGTTAGGGGTCACCACAGCGGAACTCAGGTCTGCTAATGATTGGCAGTAGATTTTTACAGTGCCAAGTTGCCAGATCGATGCCCAACCTTCAATGAAAGCACGCCCATTCACGCATGTCTTTCGGAACTCCACTCGACCCGCGGGGAGAACATTCAGACTCCACACAGAAGGCACTCCCCTCACTCCAGCTGAGAATCGAATGGGAGAACCTCTTGCTGTGAGGCAACAATACTACCGCTGCACCACCGGGGATCTACGGTATGTCACACTATGTATTGTCCATAAACAACCATTACATCCCCTAGTGCCATACTGTACATGCCTGGGGATGTTCTGTATCTAATATGTAACCTGGAGCACACCTCATCCTTAAAAAGCTGTGTGGTGTGTGCAATGCATTGTCCATAAAACAACCATTACATCTCCCACTGCCATACTGTACATGCCTGTGGATGTTCTGCATCTAATATGTAACCTGGAACACATGTCATCCTAAAAGCTGTGTGGTGTGTGCAATTAAAGCCACACACATCAGTAGCACTATATTCCTAGGTAGGGGTCTTGCCCCAGTATTGCCAAGTAAGAGTGTGTGAGTATGTGGAGGGATCTACATCTGTTTGCAAAATATACATGTCCCAGGGGGTCATCCATCCAAGATCTGCCTGTCATATGCTAACAATTCACAGGTATCATCCTGTGGACATACATTCCATCACAACTAGTGTTAGATGTGAAAATGGCCTCTTCCACACTGTATAGGTGTGCAGCGATACTGGGGTTGGTATATATAGCTTGGTGAGGCTGTTGTGGACACAGCCAACATCATTGCAGTTACTGTTGAGTGTATCCCTCGCATAGCTGGCCATAATACTGTACAGTTCATGTTAACAGGTTAGGTTGTTGTCTATCACACTATCTGTGGTTCTACAGCACCTCTCACCCTCCAAAGGGTAGGGGTGTGCTACCCACACCAGCACACATATGTTTACCGAGTTGAAGATTGCACTACATTGGGGAAGGGGACATATACCCTGCCGGTACCATCGTCAATGACATTAAACTAGCGGACTGCTTATTCCACAATGTGTTGTGCATAGTCTAGCTTGGTTGAATTACATAGCCTAAAATGGGTTCCTTGCACAGGTATATACATCCATGTGTACAGTATTCTCTGTGTAGTGCATCAACACCAAAGCCTCTGTGTATATTACACATAAACATGTGGTGTGTACCACCCAGTACAACTAACACTGTCCACTGTAGAAGGGCTGCTAACAGCAGCCACCATGCACTCACCTGTATACACCACCCCAGACCTATCAGCCATGTGGCACAGGCAGTAACTGTTATACAGAGCTGTGACATGTGTTCACCTGTACCCAGGATATGGCACAGCCAAGGTGTCACCACAGTGCCCTACCCCTTGTGAGATATGACAGCAGACCATCCTCCTGCTGACACTTGGACACCTACAACACAAACTGATAACATTATGGAGACTACAATCACTCAGTGTTAATAACAGCTATAATGCCTCATGGCTAGACAGCTACACTTCCTGACATGTAAGCATTAAACTTTGCTGCTGGCAGCATGTTACACAGCTGCACATTGGTACACTGTAGTACATTCACCGGGTGCATCAGAACCATATTAGCCTGTCCCTACATCGATGTTATGGATGACAGGGATGTGGCACAGGTATCATCATATGCACAGGGTGTGTTGTTGGTTTGCCAGAGACCTAGGGTGACACCATGTGTGTGAGTGAGGGGTTTTAATTACTGATATGACCATGGTGATGTGGTGTGTCTACTTATGGGGTTGCCCTAGGTGTATTTGTATTGTGTGTGAGTATACATGCACACAGTTCTGCCATGTGGCTGCCCTATACAGGTATTTGTTGGACAGCTGCAGACCATACCTGGCAGGGTGTGCAGTTCACTGTCTCCGGCCATGGACATGAGAACTGTGCCTGCCAGGGGTTCCATGGGCACGTCTAGGTACAAGCCTCTTGGGGCTGGCCAAGGCCACATGCATGTTGCCTGCTGTGGTGAGGTGTGGACAGCACCCCCCTGTAGTGCTGGGGCTGGTACTGCCACTACGGGAGCAGCTTGGTGTTCTTGCATGTCCACATTGACCTCCAGCTGTTGGTGTTGCCGGCCTACGTCCAAGTGGCCATTGCACCACTCCCACCACATGCTCTAGCACAGACAATCCATGGTAGATGAGTCCCACTATCTCACCCCACCCTCTATCCATGACCTCTGTAAAATAACAGATGGCACCTGCAAGATCATGGATGTTTTCAGTTACAGCTGCAAGAGTAGCCCTCTGCAGCCTCAGACCCTGTCTGGTGTACTGTTCCATATGTGCCTGCACCTCCATGACAGCCTGAAACATGCATCTCGTGGTACCAGATGTGGCACTTTTGCCAGGGGCACAATGACCAGCAGCCCTCCAATGGGCACCCCTGTACATCTGTCTATGTGGTACTCTGCCGGACATCTGGCTATGGCTGCTGTGTCCAAGCACAACAGCCATAGATACCACATTGTCCTGTGCACTGCCACCAACCGACAACTGTCCCTCTGCTATGGTCACTGGTGATAGGGTATTTATAGGCACTGTGACTGTGTGTGAGGATGAGGTGGATAACAGGGGGATGTCAAATGATGGTGCAGTTTTGGCCTCTGACAACCCTGCCTGTGCCTCAACACACCTATCATCATTTTCAGTGTCTGTATGGACACCAACATCAGATTGTCTGCAGGAGGGACCCTGACCCACCTCGCGACCTGTGAGGGGAAAACAAGAAATGCACATTAAGACCTGTACATCACTGCTTAACAGTATACACACACACACACACACACACACACACACACACACACACACACACACACACACACACACACACACATATACACACAATCATTAATGTATCATTCTTCAAATTGCCGAGACAAGTGATCACAAAGCATGACCTGTTACTCCATTACCTCTTTGACTTGATTGGAGTCGGTTTTACAAAGACTCACTGCTGTCATCCAGTGTTCACCCTGGGTTTGTCCAGACATCGTGAGCATGGCCCAGATATGTTAGGTGCTACTACAGTCACTCAATAATGTCAGACACTGGAGTGTCATACGTAACTATTGCTCAGTAGATGCAAGATCTTGTGCTCTATTAACTTATTATGTGGACAACAGTAATATTTGGAAACACTCACTGGTGTTGTCTAGTAATTCCCCAATGCATCTGTAGTGCTGCATACATGGGTATTCTTTTATCTTTCTGCTGATTGCAATTATAACAGTATACCTGGTGTCTAGTTTCCCTCCCAATGCATGTTCCATGCTACAGACCTTATTATACTATCAGCTGTCCTGAGATTACATGTCAGACAAGTATTCCTGGTTTCTCATGTGTCTGTCCATGTCCATGTACTGCACGATTTCAAAGGGAAGTCGAGAGGTATGAACAACCCCACAATCACACATGTGCATACATGGACACACACAAACACACACACACACACACACACACACACACACACACACACACACACACACACACACACACACACATCCTACATACATCAACCCCCCTCCACTCCACCAGATTGCACTTACAGACAAAATAACCCCACCCCCAACACACACAGTTACAGGTGAGGTTGCACAAAGATATTACACACTGACCTCCCATTATCCGTCAACATGCATGACATATGGTACTCAACAACATGCAGTACAGCTATAGTCAATCCATGCCAGCAACAGTATACATGTGTGTGATGCATGGTCTGTGTTAGTAGGTGATGCCCCTTCCCCTGGAACACACTGCACACATGTACACAGTATTGCTGTGCACCTGTTCGGCACCATGGCATGTACTGTGCACCATATCTCACAGGTGTACACACCATTGCTGAATGTGTATTACTGTGTCAGTTATGTCTGCTCTACTGCTCACAGCCCCTATGTGTTTGTCCGACACATACCTGGGATTATATGTGGACAGATGTAATTTGTGAATGCCTGATGTCTGATTTACAGATCTCATCATCAGCGGTGCATGTAAAACCAATACAATACAATTACACTGACAACCTTCAAACCTTACCGTGGCTATGAGGAGTGTACACACCCTTATTGACATGATGCCCTCTTCCTTGATATGCCATGGGACCACATTACTGCATATGTTAACATTACATGAACCTGATATGTGACATATGACCTGTACAATCAAATGCAGTGTCAAACAAATGTGTTAGATGTGCTGATGCTAATTGAGATGTATACACATCGTGGGTGTATATGTGTGCACGCCCTTATCATAATGGTTTGTTGCACCTACTATTATGTGTACTACAGCAGTCACTATTTCTGGCATGGGTATACTAGCATGGACCATCTGCATTTGCCAGTATTTGGTCAGTCTGCCCTAGTCATGTCCCCCAACTCTGCATGATTGCAAGGTCAACTCATGCACATCCCTTGGAGTTCACACACTGCCATCACTATTGCTGTGGAGTCAGGGTTATGTCTGCCACAGTTCCTAACCCTGACTGTGTGCAGATATAGCCATTCGTAGCACCCTTTGGATCCCTCCTGCAGTGCACTGTTGTGTCATGATGACACCCCCTCCCCACCCTCAGCCTTTTTGGAGATGCTTGACAACTATGGCCTACACATGTGTCATTTTGCAGTGTTCCAAACACTGAACACCATGTGTACCAGCCTAGTCCCAGCTAATGAATGACAAACATACAGGTGTACACTGGCACCGGCAAGGTATAGATGGGGATGGTGTCCTGAGGTGGGATGAGGTGCTGGATGTGCAGCACATGTATCTTACTTGATACTGTCTGTAGGTTTCCAATATGGTCTTGGTACACCAGTCCACATTGCAACGGATGCCTTTTGGGAACCTTTTCTGTTATGCATACGCTACCTGTAGAGAGGCCTGGCTGGTGTTTCCTGTGGTGCAACTGTCCCATCTGATTACCCTAACCCATGGGCCACGCATATGCAGAGTCCAGGCAATTGCTGACATGGGTACTGCACAGCTAAGTCCTTGCTACACATTCTTGCAACTCCCTCAGGTTACTAGGCAGCCTGCATGACCAGTTTGCTACATGTGACATCATCTATCTTGGATGGCCATCTGTTTATTTTCTACATTAATCCTGTCCCATACATCATCGCCACATACATGACTGTCTGCACTGTTTGCCATGGTATATGCAATGGTGAGGTATGGCTACATGTCCAACTCCTGGGTGCTACCTGTTGGATATGGTGTCCATGTCATGGCATGTAGGATGTGTGCAAGCCATGGCTGCCTCTGTTGCAGGTAAGTCGGCACACTTGATGGCCAAATGTCTTGGACAGCAGATCATTTCTTGGTGTGACACTGGGGATGTGTACTTGCTGGAAGGTGCATTCTCATGAAGAATGCATGCTGTCAGTACCTCAACAGCTGCTTGCACTATATTTTATCTGGAGTGGGTGCACACATATGCTTTCAGTGTTTGTGAATATATGTATTCCCCATATTTGCTGTCCTAACATACGATTCCATATTGCGCAGTCATTTCTCATGTTAGTGAGCAAAACACAAAGTCCAACTAAAATGACCAAAAGTGAAACAAACTAAGCCACCATGTACTGAATGGACAAACTTCCAAGATGCACCAAACATCCACTTTATTGAAGAAAAAAATACAATACTCTGTGAGAGCTTTCGTTTAGCCAATGCTAAAACTTCATCAGACAATTAAACAGTTGTTACATCACATCCTTTATACAAATCCTAATAAATTAATTGAACCAATTTACTAATTAACTGCTGCGCTAATACTACCTCATATCCTGCTCACTACTCACATTACAAATAGTACTAAAGAAACACTGTTAACTTAAACACAAATATTTCCAATTGCTTAACCTGTGCAGGCATTGCTTATCCCTGTGCAAACAGGCTTAAATCTGCTTACTGCTGCTTAAAAGTGCTTACTCCCACTTACACTCACACTAATTTCTTTAAAAGAAAAGAAAAAGGGTTGATAGGAAAGTGGTGAAAAAGGGGCACAAAGAGGGAAAGACAGTAGGGAAAATAGCTAGGGATGTGCAGGACGGGTGTAGGGAAAGTCCATAGCTGCCCATTTCTTCTACAGCAAGAGCTGTGCATATACAGTGATTTGGAGGTAGATTTGGACACTCATACCCCTGAGAGAGGGGTGAGGCCAACAACAATAATATGTTGTGAAGCCAATTAGACCAGATTACATGTGTCCAGTGGACATGTGTGAAATGGACAGCTATGTACGGGGTGAGATTTTTTTGAGGGAACAGATTGCCTTTTTTTTATGGTGAGAGTGAGATGTTGGGGAAGGAGTGTAGGTATGCTTGGGGAAGATAGGTTGGGTAAGATGACAGACAAGACAGTATACAGTGCCAGTATATGACACATGTGGGGGGGTAAACACCTTGGATGGGGAGGGGTGTTTGGAAGTCGGAAGCCCATGAGCCCCCTAGTGGAAACAGTGGGACTGAGGTCCCCACCCATAGGCAGTCACCACTGCACCTTCACAAACCCGAAGGTGGCTATGCTGGGGGCTGAGTAGGAGGGGCAGGCTGACCCTCTAGATGCACCACGCAGCCCTCAAGCTGGCATAGCAGATCTCCAAACTCCCTGCGGAACTTGTTACTCACCAGACCCCGGACCTGATGATGGGTGACAGTATCCTGTCCGCGTCTGCTCCCGGGGGGATGAGCCCCATCCCCTGAGGCAGTTCCACCGGAAGATGGTGCAGGACCAGCGGACGAGGAAGTCCTGGGGTTGGCCCCAGATGTGCTGGTGCCTGGTGCCACAGCCAGATGAGGTGGGAGAGGTGGGTCCGCTGGGACTGGCCTTCCCAAATGTGCTATGGTGTTTCAATTTTAAAACATATGTGGGTTAGTAATAATCAACACATTCCAGGATTAGGTATAACAGCCTGCATAGATATTCCCATTAACCCAAAACACCAGATATGGAAGAGTTGCATAGCAAACAGATGACATGCATATATGGAACCACAGTGGCCATTATAACAGCATGCAGATGCATTGATGGCAGCATGCCACCAATGTGGGAGTATTTCAATATGGCACATGCATAGCAACAAATTTCAATATTTATCAAACAATAGGACATATGTCCCAACAGTAGATTTAAATGTACACATACTGATTGAGTTGTGTATTTAGTTTATTGTTGCAGATATGGTGGGGGAGGAGAGAAAGATGTCAATTAACAACTTGTATATCTCTGTAGTTCTCATTACTTTCTTAGTCAGTGCTGTGATCTGTACCTTACAGGTATTATTACACTACCCTATGGCCTTAGTTTGGACAGTGGTATGGATGTAGACAACTATTTTTTTCCTTACCCAATCAGAGTGATTTTATGCATATATAAATGATTGCCTTGCAGTGTCTGATAAAGTTAACACTTGTTTACCGAAAGCGCTCACATTTTTATTTATTTGTGTTTTATTTTGAATTAAATTTTCGTTGTTCAACATCACTCTTGTGATTTGTGCCTTGTGGAACTCTGTCTGCCAGTATTTTCATTTTAATATACATAAACGGTGTTTTACCTGCAGTATACACCTCTTACCTGGTATACCTGTGGAGGTATTGTTTGTTAACACTACCTGACTGTTTCTACGCATATTCCCAAATTCCAGGTTGATGTTATGCACATACCTCTCCATCTCTTATTGCACACACTCTGGGCATGTCTTGACAACATGCAGGTAAAATTGGGACATATTTTGACTATTGCCCTCATAAATCTTTGGTGAGTTGTACAATAAAAGGTTTGTTTTCATAGACATTTTCCAAATATTTACAGGCTTGACAGTCAGTTGCATGACATTAAATGCTGCCTAAATGTCAGAGATTAGCACACTGATATGCCAGCAGGACAGGGTAACAGCCAGCAGATATGGGCCAATTCTCTGGACATTCTCGACTGATCTGTACAGTCGAGGGACATGATTCTGCATACAGCTTACTACCACTCCCAAGATTTGAACCATGGCTGTGTGTGCTAAAAATAAAACAGTGTACATCACAATTGAGTGTGCTATATAGATATTGCTGTGGATCTTTTCTATGAATTCTGTCTATATGTCTCTTGTGGTTTTACAATCTGACCTTGTAATTACAATACTGTTATACAGGGTTTCCTAGACAGTTTTATTATGTAGCACTGTGTGGATGACAGTGATGAGTAATACCTTTTTAGTCAAAGATACTGCAACACTAACACTGCCATACAATACCAGACTAAACAGTACCAGTTCAGGATTTCAGTCTTTTATTTCTAGGCACAGTTCTCATATCTGACAGACCTGTGGGGGGGAATATTTGTTAACACTATCTGAATGTTGCCACACATATTACCAGATTCCACATTATTATTATTATGCACATATGTCTCACTCTGTTACTGCACACACTCTGGTCATAGCTTCACAACATGGGAGTGGAGTTGGGACATACTTTGCTTATTACTCTCATAACACTTTGGTGAGTTGCTAGAGTGACAGGATTGTTCTTACAGATATATTTCTGACAGTTATGATGTCTGACAATCAGTTGTATGTCATTATTTGCTGCCTAAACTTCCCACTGATTTACCAGGGGCACAGGGTGATAGGCAGGGGACTTACACCAATTATCTGGACTTCCTGACAATATCTGTACAGTTGTGGGGTATGATTCTGCATACAACTTACTACCACTCCCAGGATTTGAACCATAGCTGTGTGTGCTAAAAATACAACACTTCACATCTCAGGTGAGTGTGCTGTTTGGATTATGTTGTGTATCTTTTCACTGTTTTCTTTCTAAGTCTCTCTCAGTTGTACAATGTGACCTTGTGATTACAACAGTCGTATACAGACATTCTTACACATTTTATTTATGTAGCACAGTGTGGGTAACAGTGCTTAATACTACAGTACTATTAAAAGATTGCAACACTACATTACCATAGGATACCAGAGTAAACACAAGCAATCCGGGAGTTAGAACTTTATTGCCAGACTGTTAACCTTTTATTTACATACAACCTATATGAGACTCTTCCTGCCATATTGTCTGGTTTATTCAGTACATGTCATACACAATACATGTTTTATACTGGCAATTAACTTTCTACTACTTTTAGATTTATTTCTTATGACAGTACATGCAAGATTATTACTAACCTGCCTCGCGATGCAACCTGTGCAGTCTACAGGCATAGGCTTCCCAATTCACAGCTCACTCATCTGTTGCTGTCAAAGATATAAGAGGAATATTTAGCCATACCTATCCATAATATACATAAGCTGGCAATTATTAAACAGGTAGTAGACTGATACTTACACATGGCTGGGACATCACCTGTCTGCCTAGCCTCTTCCAAGAGCTCCCTCTTTCTCCGTTTTAGGTTGGCATAGTGATGCCTGACCTGCTCACCAGTTCGAGGGATGCCAATGGCACTGGTGAGGTCATGGGCGAGACAGTCCCAGGCTTCTGCTTTATATTGAGAACCCTGGTACTGGCCCTGCAGCAGTCTCCGGTCATGGTTTTTAACAAGGAGTCCTGCCATGACTTTGGACTCCTGGACGCGCCAGCGCTGCACCTGGAAGTGCAGTCCTTCACCCACACTGGCCATAGTGCTTACAGGAGGAAGCTGCAACCAGTTATGAGATGTATTCCCACCTGTGGGGTTTAAATAGGGCCGATTTCCTGCACTTTGCCATGATTGGACAGTTTTGAAAATGCTAAGCTGCTTACCTAAGGGTGGCATTGCTTAAATGGGTATACCAATGGGTAAATTGATTTAGCTGGCCTACACATTGCTTACCCCTAGTAAGCAGGGGTGTGCAATGTTTAGCATTGCTTAATTTTAAATTTCCACACTATTTGCTGTTTGGCATTGATTTATCCTTCATTACATGTTATATATTTGTTTGGTATCCATGATTCATGTGTACATGCACTGTATGGGGTCCTTGTGTTTATTGGGGGATTTCAACACTTTGTTACAATGACACCTCACATCTGGACTTAATGCAGTACTCCAGTTCACATATTTATGTTATGTAGCAGGTTATACAACATAAAACTGTATATAGATTCCTTTCACATGGTAATTTTGATTTTCCTATAGTGAGGATCTGTTTGGAGATACCTCAATCTTATGTACTGCTGTGATGGCTTACTGGTTAACTACTGTGACTATAGGGTCCTGGGTTCAAGACCTGCAAGGGCTGTTTATTTTGTTGCTGGGCAGAACAGCGGCTATTGGATACAGAGTAATTAAGGCACTTTTAAGCAGTTGTAAGCAGGTTTACGTGGGTTTGTACAATGGTAAGCAATGCTAACTTCTGTTTAAATATGCTTACATGGAGTTAGCTTCAATATTGCTTAACCTGTGTGCGCATTGCTTACCCCCACGCAAATGGGCTTAAACCCACTTACTACTACTTACAAGTGCTTACTCCCACTTACCCCTGCACAAATTTAGACAGAAATGCAACATGGCTCTTGGGAAGATGGTGGATTTGGACACTTTATGGATTTATCATTCATTACACATTATACCTTCAGTTCATATCCCTGATTCATGTGTACATATACTGTATGGGGCACTTGTGTTTATCTGTGGATTTTACAACATTATTACAATGACACCTCACATCTGCATTTAATGCAGTACTCCAGTTCACAAATATATGTTATGTAGTAGGTTATACAGCAAAAAAAAATGTTCATAAAGTGATTTGACATGGAAAATGGAATTTACTACAGTGAGAATCAAACCGGGAATGACTGCTTGTAATGCGAACGCTCTGACCACTACACTATTGCAGTACTACTTCATTTGCATGTATATTGCTATTTTTCTTCTTATGCCATTTAAGCTACAGCATGCGTAGCTAAGCAATGGGGAAACCCACGCACCTACAGTTAAATTTAATCTGTTTGATAAAAAAAACAATTCTACTGCTATTTTCTCTTGTAAGGGACAGGTTTCACTTATTGCTGTGGATTCCTGCATGCATCTGCACATTTGGCAGACATCCTAACAACCCCCCCCATACCTCTCAACTTCTTAATGTACATTATCTGGACAAAGCTTGACAACATGAGGTCCAACTATGGACATATTTTAATTATTGCTCTTATAAACTTGGGACAGTTGCTAGAGTAACAGGATTGGTTTTAATATACATTTTCTGATGGAATTTGGTGTCTAACACATATGTATGCCATTATTTCATGGCTTCATTCCTGACATCATCCTGTGATTTTAGGGTACAACTGGGGTACAGAAAAACTGTATGGGCAACAAATGTGTGGACATTATGCAATCATTTGTACAGTTGGAAGGTATGCAACCTCCTATGGGCATTCATGCTCATTGTTATTGCCGAATGGCACTTCCTGAGTGCAGGGGCATGTGTATTGTGAGAGCTCTGCTCTCAGACACACCCCCTGCACTCGTCCACACTCCATGTCCCTTTAGGAGCAGAGGAAGCGCACTTTCATTACTATGAATAGCACGCTGCTGTGCTGCTCCTAAATGGTTGCTTCCATGCAGGAATAAGTTATTCCAGCATGGAACCTTACTGAATCCTGGGGATTATATTATAGAAGTAGAAAAAATACACTCATTCATTATCTGTTCCATTTGTTTAGCCCCACACCCAAAAATGTGCCTTAAAATTTGTACTGAACTGCTTCATACATAATTACAGAAATAATACAATTACTTAAGTAACCATTCACCAGGGTGAATAGTAGTAATATTTGGCAACATTATTGAAGAATGCAATAATATGCACTGCCAATAAAATAATGCAGTAGCAACTCATGAGTCCTTCTTGTCTACATTTTGTTTGTATTTGTATGCATTTCTTGCTTTCTCTTATTTTATTTATGCATTTATTCTTTTATTTACTTATTTATTTTTCCTTTTTTTCTGTTTATCCCTTTCCATTTTCCAAAGTTCCAGGTTTGCCAAGGGCAGCCCAGCCTCATTCCTCCCAGGTCAGGGAACATTCGCCATCTTCCTCTGCACACCCAGGGAAGTCTTCTCAGGGCCAGGGTAGTGGCTCCAGTTATATGATCACTCTGGTGCAGCTTTGTCTGGAAAGCCATGAAAGGAGCGAGCTTTGGGACTTGGTAGAGTCAGCAGGAGAAATGCTGAGCCACTGGTGGCCACCAAACCTGCATCACTGGGGTCCCCCATCAGCTAGTGTGAATATCTGAGGTCCCTCAGATCAGGGTGTGACTTGACTCAACACCTCCTCACTCTCAACCTTTTGCATCTGTGTACCATCTGTATTCCCATTCCTTAACTCTTCCTTAAGTCTCTTTCTTACACACCCTTCCCTTATTCCTTCCCCATCTTCCCTCTTATATAAAAAATTTGAAAAACAGGGGCTCTATCCCTTGCCAAATTTCCATCTACTCCAGCATAACCCCCTTAATATCTTCATTTTTGTTTACCTTGTCTTCTCTAGCCCCCGTTTCCAGCTGTCCTGTCTTCTCATTTCCAACCTTATAAAGAACCAATCAAGGTGCTCACACAAGGACTCTCATACAATTCAGTATATAAAACCTTATTATCTTTTTTTATATTCACTTCTACAGAGCTCCGCTGAGTTCTGTTCTCTTTCATTCAGTTTTGGCAATGTGAGGGAACTTAGGCCAGCCCACACTCACCTCCAAATTATGAAAAGAGCTGAAAGTAATCTTTCAATTTGCCCTCAAAGTTTTACATTTGCAAAAATCCACAGTAGTTTTAATCCACTTTATAAATGTACAGACAGCTGAAAAGCTTGTGGACAACCCTTCATTTTTGCCTAGTCAGTGCCATTAAATGGCTTTGAGCATATATTCATAAAAGTGCAGAGCTGCTCTTAACCATTTGGCCTAACACACACATGAATCCTATGGATATGAATACCAGCCATGGACCTCACAGTGCTGTGCATGTTCTTCAGTGTTTTAGCAAACATACCGTGCACTGACCTGTGCTTACATTTAGTTATTTTCTTATGTTTCCTTTGTTGACTTATTTGTTGTATTATTTGTTTGGCTAAGTGCATATATCTTTGTAGATATGTTTTCTCATACATTCACACAAAGGAAGGTCATGCCTCTAAAGTGTACCTCATTATGAGGAACAATATTCATCTTGATTCTTTAAAAGTCTATGTGCCTTGCAGTTTCCATTTGAAAGGTCTGTGACATATTCAGTGTTAAGAATTTGTTTAGCTGATATCCATGATAAATAATACTGAATGATATTCATTCATAAAAATAATGTTTTATAAGTACAAAGTAACACATTTTAATCATCTTGTGAGCTTTCAAAATGAAGCTGTTACTACGCTGCCAGCAGGTGTGCCACATTTTGGCCATTTGTTCCATACTATGAATGGCAGTGTTCCATATTTTGGATACGGAAGGTTGAGAGCTATGAGGAATATATACTGACCTGGGATGCTTTCTAGGTACTGTAGCAGACAAACAGGCCATGGGTCAGCAGTTGGTATGGATCTTTATGTCATAAATGCTATCATTTTGTCCTGCTGAGTCAGTCTTTTGTATTACCATATATATTTACTTGCAATGCACTGTATGCCTTTGTTTTTGTCATTGATGCACATGGATGTACTTACAATGATCATGTTTTAGAAAGCTGGCCTACATTATGGGTTTAGCCTATACATAGTCATGTGACAACATCAGTATTGTGATGTACACATTCTTCTTAGAGCTGGGCTCTATTCTACAATAGTCCATGTGCACAGTTAGTGATGTCGGTGCTTTTCTGCTATGCAGTGGTATGTTTCATTGTTGTGTAAGCCATACATACTGCCATTATAAATGAGACTACTGTTACAATATCTGCCTGTGTACATGACAAGAAGGCCACAGTTTGCAATGCTATTTATATGACTGGGAGATGGTTGTAAAACTATTCAGGAACTGGTGAAGACTAGTTGTGGGACATAGAATTCTGAATGAAGAGAAATGGTTTGACAATATGGCAGGCTAAAGATAACGGTGACATTTTTTCCAGGAGATATACAGGAGCATATTTCTGTTCACCTATGACATAAATCTAAGAAATGTATACTTATTTTGATTTATTCCAATGCAAACATTCATGTATTCACTTGGGTGCTAATGTATATGTACAGGTGAGGCCACACATGCAGTTGGGGTACTTAGCAACCATTCAGATGTCAGATTTATAGTATACTTCTCTGTGGTCATTCCACATATCCCAGTTATATTAAGGAACAGATTATGCAAGTGAGAAGTGAAGACTGATCTAAAAGCACCTTGCATATGAGGAACTGTAAGAATGTTAGTACTAAGAGAAATAGAGAATGGTGTAGCTCAGGTTAGGTGATACAGTTGTATGTGAGGGAGTAACATTTGCCTGTTGACCTAAATTTAAGGTAATATGAGCTATCTTTTATTTGTAGGGGATACTTTCCCAGTGTTTTGGGCCTGGTATAGAGAAGCAATGTTTTGCACAAGGAGTTAAGGAATGTGAGGTTGCAGTGTGGGGGCAAACGGGTTCTGGTTTCTAAGGCTATAACTGAAAAGGAATATTTTGGATCCTAGGAAAAGGTCACCCCTTTGTTGCATCCAGTCTCTGGGTTGCTTTCCTGGTCCAAGCCACACCACTGTCTATCCATTGTTTGTAGAGTTAACATCCTTGTTTTGCCTTTCCATTTGCATCTGGTCCATCACAGCTGTCGACTTGGTATTTCCTTTCCTGATATTTTTTAATTTTCTCCTGTTGTATCTTATTTCCCCACACCACCCCTTTCTTCTTAAAATAAAACAGGGTTTCATTCAACAAAAAGTAACAACTTTCCTACCCCAGCAGCTTCCCCTCATAGTGGCCTTGACCACAGTCCTATTCTAGTTTCCTCCATGCACCACTGCTGGTGGTGCCACGCATTGTGCTGACCTCATGTTGCCCTGCACCACAGACCTATTCTCCTTTCCTCCCTACCCCACTACTGGTGGTGCCATTCCCTGTTCTCCCCTCATGTTACCCTGCACCATAGTCCTATTCTCCTTTCCTCCCTATCCCACTACTGCTGGTGCCACTTATTGTGCTCCTCTCATGCTGCCCTGCACCACAGTCCTATTCTCCTTTCCTCGTTATCCAAGTACTGGTGGTGCCACGCATTGTGCACCCCTTATGCTGCCCTGCACCACAGTCATGTTCTCCTTTCCTCCCTATCCCACTACTGCTGGTGCCACTTATTGTGCTCCTCTCATGCTGCCCTGCACCACAGTCCTATTCTTCTTTCCTCCTTATCCAAGTACTGGTGGTGCCACGCATTGTGCTTCCCTTATGCTGCCCTGCACCACAGTCCTATTCTCCTTTCCTCCCTATCCCACTACTGCTGGTGCCACTTATTGTGCTCCTCTCATGTTGCCCTGCACCACAGTCCTATTCTCCTTTCCTCCCTACTCCACTACTGGTGGTGCCATGCACTGTGTAACCCTCATGCTGCACTGCACCACAGTCCTATTCTCCTTTCCTCATTACTCCACTACTGGTGGTGCCATGCAGTGTGCATTTTGTCCTCTGCACATATGCCTTGCCTCCCCACAACATTGTTTGTATTACTAGTCTAATACTGCATTTGTTACATCACCCTGACTGGGTCACAAAACAGATATATCTTAAGCCATTTGGTTTTCTGCTGCAGAAGTGTGGATTTTTTTTACCTTTATCACAGTTTGTGTACAGATGTGTGCTGAATATTGATGTTTCTTTATGCTTGTTACAATACTAATGACATTTCACTGTGTTGTGTTATCAGCATAAGAGAGTGTTGCTCTAAGGCGTAACTACTCATTTGGATACACTTGTGACAAATCCTGTTTGGCAAGATGTTGCCCTATTTATGTATGCAACTTATTTGCATCTTAGGAGAGAGTCCCTTCCATGGCAGAAGCCCTGAGGTCCTTTGTTAAAATACAGTTTCTTTCAACAACACAAGTAAACAGACAGTATAAGCTGTACACAGAAACAGCATACAAACCTGATGTGTAACTAAATCATGTTGAAAAGTTATACCAGTAGTTTCTATTATACTCCATATCAGGCAAATCAACCAATAAACAGTTCATTTCCAAAAGCAAAAGAATTTATGCTATGTGCCATATGAAACATTTGTCAAACTGGTTGGGTTAATTGGAAAGAAAACAGAAATGATTCTGTGAATCAAGTAGAAAACTGATTCCTTTAACAACACGTAACAACACCTATTAGCTGATGGGTCCGTTTTTCAGATTTATTTCTATACAGTTGCAAAAACACTTCCTAAGTCTGTCCTAAAATGCTGAAAATTTGAGCTTAATAATGAAGTCTCCTAGGATCACATATATGGTCCTTCAGTTCATTAAAGATTACATTTTCAGCCTTGAGCCAAATCCCCTGTATCAAAAAATGTGCCTGTGTGGAAATAATAAATGTAATTAACTATAATTTGATAACTGTTACTGGTAAATTGTCAAATACCCTAACAGGGGTCCAAACACTCCTGATCTTGTCCTTACAAACACACCTTTGTCCTGTACCCAATCCTTCCTCACTAAATCACTGCTAAAATCTGACCACAAAGCAGTTCCTTAGTCATTTTTCATACCTCCTCCCCAACAAAGGCATTCATTTTTAGGGATTTCTCTAATGCTATTCTGCAATAGATCTGTGACAACCTAGGCAAATTCACCAAGAACTTTCCACTATAGATCTGTTTGGAAAGGCATCCTACTTCACGTCTAACTATACCATGCTTAAACATGTCAGTGCCTCTCCATTCTAAGTACAAGACCAAGTTTAAGGGGAAAAAATGTATGACAGGATACTTGTATCAGCAAAATGTGGAACAAAAGAAGAAAAAATTATCAATAATTATAAAAAAATGTAATTCTTCTACTTCAGAAAATAGATTAAACTGACCAGCAAAGAGTTTAAGAGTACTCTTAAGAAACACAAAGACAAATTTAAGCAAATACTTTTTTAGCTATGTTAAGAAAGTGAAAATCATTATGCAGCAATGCACTGAATGAGTTACAATAACAATATTCATTCTGAGACACATCACATAGCAGATTGCGTGACAGACAACTGTAGTTTAAGTGTTATCCTGTCCACCCATACCATCCCTTCTTGATATCAGTGCTACGCTACTTTCCTCCATAATTTCTATAAACTCAGCCTAGAATCACAAAACATAGATAAAAAATACCTTCATGGGGCATGGCAACATTCTGGGGTACACCCATGTCAGCACATAATATAATAATACCTATTTGTTAGCCAGGTAGGCCCCACTGCACACAGAGTTCCTTTACAGGGGTGACTTGCAAAGTCTAGTTAAGTGACTTGCTCAAGGTCACACAGTAGGTAAATGAGGTCTGAGGAAATCAAACGCTGTACCACAGGAACTACAGTTTACTGTTTTAATCCTGCGCACCAACTGAACTATGTGAATTCCTCTAAAACTTAGCTACTGTTTTTATCCAGAAACCTGGACAACAGCTACAGTAATTATCCTTAATTAGAGATTGTTCTTTTTTTGACATTGGCAACTATACACCCTTCATTTTCACATGGCTTGTACATAAAGCCATGGAACAAACTGTATCCAAACTCATAACTACAGACATCAGTAGTATTACTGAACCTTATCCTTACCAGATCCAAACTTTTTTATGTCTGTCTCCTACATCTGGTAAGCTTCTTTGAAAAGGTCACTGAGTTAATGCACAATGGTTTTTCATAGGTTCATAAGTTCATAGGTAGGTACTTAGGCTATTGGCCCTAGGGCCTATATAAGCCAAGCCAAAAAGGTACCCTGGCTTTCGCCACCCAAGAAAATTATTTTCCTGTGCCCCTGTCGAGCAGAGCCACAGAAGTGATCCTCGGGGTGAATTTCCTATCTCCCATCCAATCATCAAGATTTTTCTTGAAGAGTGCTAATGAGGAGCTTGGTTTGATATAGATAGGTAGTTTGTTCCAGAGTACGGGAAGTCTCTGGGACAGGAATCTATCCCTCCAGCATGTTCAGTTTATTGTGGTGACAAGGTGTAGGTCCCTGGAGCATGTAGCTTGGAGGGATTGGGATTTCTTTAAGTGGAGCATGTCCAACAGCTCTGGGTTTGACATAGCTTTGTATGTTAGGCAGAGATCGCCTCTGAGTAGGTGATATGCGACAGAGTAAAGCTGGAGTTTTTTGAGATGGTCTCCGTAGGGCATCTGTTTGAGGCTGGTAATCCTCTTTGTGAGGTATTTCTGATGCCTTTCTAGTTGTAGATGTCTTGTGAGGTACATACCAAAAGAGGCATTGTACTCTATAATGGGTCTAATGAGTGACGAGGAGAGGGAAACAATGATCCCTTTTTTCCTGGATGAGAAACCTTTTGTGATGAGGTGTGCCACGTAGAAGGATTTCCTGACTACTGTGGCGATGTGATTATCAAAGGAGAGACTACTGTCCACCTGTGTCCCAAGGTCTCTTTTCACTCTTTCGGTGTTAAGTAGACTACCGCCTATGTGGTAGCTCATGGGTACAGAGTTTTTACCAAAAGGGATGACAATGCACTTTTTGGCATTGAGCTTGAGGCCATTACTTTGACACCAGGCACCTGTCTCAGTGAGGCCCTTTTGTAGGATGTCCACATCATTAGGAGTTTCAATTATGCCTTCTGTGTTAGCTTGCACTTCAGAGAAGTCGATACCAAACAGGAGAGGACCCAGGACTGAACCCTGTGGTACTCCACTTGTCACTGGTCTGAAGTCAGATTTGAAGTCTGCTACTTTTACAGTGTGGATTCTGTCAGTGAGCCAGTTGGCAACCCATCTTGTGACATAGGGATTTTTACCTAGTTTAGTGAGTTTATCTATCATTCCAGAGTGGGAGATGGTGTCGAAAGCCTTGGTGAGATCTAGATAGGCTTTGTGAACCACCTTACCCTCATCTACGGCTTTGGTGACCACTTCAAAGAAGTCTATCAGGTTTAGGAGACATGACCTACCTTTTACAAACCCAAACTGAGTGGGGTCCAGAGTTTAGACGTTACCTATGTCCTTGTTTATAAGCTCCAAGATGATATGTTCCACAGCCTTGCAGACCAGGCTCATCAGGCTAATGGGGCAGTAGTTCCCAGGGTCTGTGGTGACTCCCCCTTTGTGGAGTGGGATAACCATCACTGTGCACCATTCAGTGGGCACAAAGCCTGAGGTGAGGCTATGATTGAACATGGTATTTAGGTGGGGTGCCAGTTTGTTCTGTAATTCATGTAGAACGCAGCCTGGGATGTTGTCAGGTCCCATGGATGCTGTGTTCTTGTCTTTGGAGAGTGTGGTTTTTACCTGTGCAGCCGTGATTACAGGAACTTTGCATTCTTACGGTATAGAGATGGGCCCTTTAGGAGGTGAGAGGGAGGTAAAGTTAGCACTGAACCTATATGCCAGGATGTTGGCAATATCAGTTGGTTCTGTATATTTAGCGCCATTGTGCTGTAACTCAGAGAAGATCTGAGTGTTGCCATTGAGATTCTTGACATAGCTATAGAATACTTTGTGGTTGTCATTAGAATCAGTGGTGATTTTGTTTTCATAACTAGCGTTGGAGGATTTTATGAGGGATCTCAGCTTTTTACTGAGGCTGACCAGGGAGTTCCTCCAATCATGGGATTTTACTCTTTTTTGCAGCAGTTTCTTTCTTCTGTTGTATAGTTTGTTTATGGCAGGGGACCACAAGATTGGCTTCCTTTTTTGGAGAATAGCATCTTGGTTCTGTTAGGGGTTGCCCGATCCATGCACTCGTGTAAATTCTTATAAAGTGCATTTGTGTAGGATTCAGCAGTCATACCTCTATTGTCTGTCTGCAGTTTGCCACTTCTGTCTTAAGAAGCATGAAGTTGGCTTTGGAGAAATTTTTTACGGTGGTTTCTCTAATGGGGGGGTGGGGCGGGATGTGGATGTCTAGGGTGATTAGCTTGTGGTCAGATCTAACCAACAAGGAATTGACCTCTGGTGTGGAACACCGGCTGCCCATGTTGGTAATGACCAGGTCTAGGATATTGCTGCCCCTGGTGAGGGTGTGGATAAGTTGATCCAAGGCATTGGAATTTATGAATTCCACAAAATGTTGAGCAAAACAGTTGGTACATGAGTAGTTTTCCCATTTAATGGTGGAGTAGTTGAAATGCATACTGCCTATCTCAGTCTGGCCAAAGCTTTTGATGCCATCCCTGAAGCAAATTAGTAAAACTCAATACAAACCCCTACATTGTCC
Source organism: Protopterus annectens (assembly GCF_019279795.1). NCBI lineage: Eukaryota > Metazoa > Chordata > Ceratodontiformes > Protopteridae > Protopterus > Protopterus annectens. Next base: position 1,710,919,399 of record NC_056739.1, on the reverse strand, counting down.
ATTGGATTGGAAATTGGCTACTTGATATAATCCAGACTGTGAAAGTGCTGGATAGCCTCTCAGAATATAAAACTGTAACTAGTGCTAACCTAAAGGTTCTGTGCTGGGGCCTCTTTTCTTTGGCACATATGTTGTAAACATCTGGGTCAGTATCCTGGGATCACAGCTATTCAAGTTTACCAGTGATTGTAAATTGAGTGCTTCTAGTTAATCCTCAACCAAAACTGATCCAGCGGGGTTTAACTATGCACACTACTGGTATTCAGAAAATTGTACCAAACTAAATGAAAATAATGCATCATGCTGGTGTTTAGTAAGCAAACCATTCCACTGCCTTGTCATATAAGTAAGACTCCTCTACAGTCAGACACTGTTATAAGAGACCTCAGCCTATATGTGGAGAGTTCAATGTCATTGAACCACCAAGTCTCCACTATAATTAGAAAATTCATCTTTCTGGCAAAGCTGATATCAAGACCTAAAAATGACATTATTCTACTGTATTCCTCTCATGCATAACATATTCTTGAATACAATGCCCCCTTTGCCTAAACCAAACAAAGCATATCACTGAAGTTGAAAGTCCACAGAAATGTTTAACTAAGAAAACCAAGGGTCTAAATACCCTCAGGTACCTTTGCAGATTACCCCAACTATCTTTATATTATGAGGCTTACCGGTGCCTTTGCAGCGACGTGTCTAGCATTTAATGCCACAAAGGAACCAACCCTGTTTGACTTTCCACAAGAAAAGCAGTACCTCAAACACCATTACTCTGGACTGCTATGATTTAGGCATGGTGCTATGACTTAGCCATCAGATTACTCTTGTTCTGCCTTAAATAAGAAAGTGTTCCTCTTTCTGACCCTGAGCTATTATTTTTAAAGGCCAGTGCAATTATTTTTAATGTTTGGTGGTTGAAAGGTATGTCAAACACCCCTACAAAAGATGCTAATCTACTCAGATTAACAAAACTGTCTGCAGATATAGATTCATAACTCAACACATTCCTGACTTACACAGGTCATCTCCCCCTACATCTCAAAAATAACAATACTATGGCCACATTTGTGGCAAACTTAAATGAAAAGATAGGTAGCCAGAAATTTACCTTAGGCATTCTCTATATGATTTTCATAGATAAAGGAGGTGGGTATTATCAGTAATTTTTAATGGGGGGTTAAGGGCTATGTATCTTATTGTCCTGGGGGCTGCCTGACTAGTAAATGTGTTCCTACATACATTAAACAAGGATAAGAGTTTCACTTTCCAAGTTGTCTGTTTTCTTTAACCTTGTTATAAAAAAATTGCAAAATCTGATCAAAACAACAAGCAAAAATACAGTTCATATCAGAAAAAGTAAATAAAAAATAAGAACTGAAGCATCAATTGATCTTTCAGTATTGCATTGTTTTCTTAAGATCTGCACAAATGTATTTGTAGCTTCTAGTTAAGCCATACCTGACATGGACTGACATAAAGTGCTACTTCCTGACTAAGAAATAATAAAAATAAATAGCAACTATAAAATAAATAACAAAATAAGAAAACTTTCAGACAACTATAAAGATAAAAACAGATGAATGATCCAGGATGTGCAAGGAAGGTAAAAGGCTAATGCTTAACCTTAGAGAAATATATACAATATCAGTGAGTCTGCATTTTATATTTCCATATCATTAAAGAAAACATGCTTTAATAAAAAAATAAAAAATAAAAAAATAAAAAGTATTGTGTGTTCCTCTATTCCTCTAGCTATAATCCATTTTTTACTAAATTTAATTACAATGAAGTTCTTCTGAAATCATTTACCCTGTGACCTCCTGTCAAGCAGTCAATTTCAACAACAGAACAGCAGGCTCCATGCATATAGTATGTGTAAGGAAACCCTTCGCTTTTCTCCCAGTCCATGTACGTATTCCATCCCCTGCAAAGCACAAAATAATGTTTAATACTTTACTGGTGGTTTTCTCAATAAATTCAGCCTTATAGAGACAAAATTTCATTTGCAAACCTAGCTTGTTTCACAGACAGTATGCACATTTTATTTAACACATTTATTTTATTTCTTTATTTAAAATTTGTTTACCAAGTTAGAGCACCGATCTCAAGTGCCCAATTTCAGTTTCATCCCAAGAATACAAAGAAAATCACACCTGCATTTAATGAGATAGAATGACTATACCGAAAATATGCGATCTGTATTTAAAATACCAATATCAGCTAATACAAATGTAGAGTATTCGCAACTGTAACATACATTATTTACAAAAATCAAGACAAATCTAATGTAGAAAGTGAGGCATATATGTAATAATTATAGCTTTGTACTGTCTAAGTGGGGATGATATGACAGTTGAGAGGAGTGAAGGATGTTATATTGAGGTTGTAAGTAGATGGAAGAAGTTATGTTAAGCTAAAGATATGCAAGTTTGAAGTGAAGATTGATTTAAAAGTACCTTCCATATGAGGGACAGTAAGAATGTTAGTACTTTGAGAAAGACAGAATGACATATCTCAGGTTAGGTGATATGGTTGTATGTGAGGCAATGGCATTTTCCTGATGACAGAAGATGGGCCTTTAGTTGGGTCCTAAATTTAGGATAATATGCGGTATCTTTTTATTTGTGAGGGGATACTTTCCCAGTGTTTTCGGACTAGTATAGAATAATGGAGTTAAGCAATGGGATGTTGCAGTGTGCAGCCAAAAAGCTTGAGGTTTCTGAGGCTGAAAAAGGAAAGAAATATATTTTAGATCCTAGGAAAAGCACACCCCTTTGTTGAACAGGGAGCTATTTTACTTTTTAGAAGACTAGGTACTCTACAAATTGTATTGGCTATTGTTTGAATATGTCTGGAGATTGTTTTTTAATATTCAGGCTATGAGAAGGAGGCTGTATTCAAGTTTGGACAGTAGAATGCCTTTGCCTATTGCTGTGCTGAAGCATTTAATTAGGCGGGGGAAGATTTTATTAAGCAAAAATAGGGTAGTCAAAGTAGAGGTAGTGTCTTCCATGGGGATGTTGCTGTAGTCATATATATGCAAAGAGTTTTTATTTAAGTTTCAGTATGGTGCCAAAAATCACAACATCTGGTTTTATTGGGAGTTGAAAATGGTTTTGGATGGAGATCCAGTGGATTAGTGCTAGGCAATTTGTTTGGAAGTCCTTCTGGTTGTTGGGTACTATGGTTTTGTGCAAAATAATACCACATAATCTGCACAGATTAGGCATGAAAGATGAAGCAGATCAAGAGTAAGTTATTTATTTTATTTATAAAGATGGAGAATAATAGAAGAGCAAGCATTGATCCTTGTGGTATTCCTGTTCGAAGGCTGACGGATTGGAAATCAAGGTATGTGTTTTGATTGAAAAGTATTGGTCAGGTTATTTTGAAATCAAGATAGGGAATTAGAACTTACACTTTTTTGTAGTAGATGATGGAGTAGGTTGTTATGGTCAGTGAGGTCAAAGGTTTTTATAAGCTCAATAAAGATGGAACCAGTGAACTGGCCTCTGTCCATAGGTAATAGTATTTAATCAATCAGGGTTCATGGTGCTGCAAATATGCTGTGACCCAATTAGAATATGTGTTATTTTTGGGAAAGGAGGTTGTAGGTAGTTGTCGCTTTCATGTCTATGACATGAATAAAGAGTCTTCGTGGGTTCTGTTCAAGCAGCTTTGATACAAACACATCACTATAAAGGCTTACTGACTCTAACTTAAGTAACTTATATACAAACTAACAATTTTGATAATACATGCTCTCTCTCTGGCTGCTCCTTCAAAATGGCACTAGAGATTGCAAGTGTGGAATATATTATATATGTGCACACACAGCCTCGCATGCTTCTTAAAGATATAGCAGAGACTTTACACTATGATCTACATCCTCCCTCTTTGAGAAATATATTTTGCAATTGTTATGAGACTAATTGGCATGCAGAAATCACAGGTAATCCTTAGTAATGCATTATACAATACTAAATACACATGTATATAAAATCAAGTCCACGTTGCTTCATATTTCACAGATGGCTTAGATACTCAACCATATTGTGCAACATAAAACTGGGAATTAGCTTTAGCAACTGTAACAGTTTCTGTAAAATGATTGACTTGTGGAATGTTCAAATCACTTTCTAGAATGGAGTCAGAATTCTGAACACATTCTGATCTGGAAACAGTGTCTGACCGTCTCTCCTTCCCTCAACAGATGACGTTATTTGATTGTTCTATCGTAACTAGATTTTTGGATATTACGCTTCTTAAACAATTGAGCCTTGATGGTTTTAGTGTACTTAGATTTAGGCTGCAAGAAACTTAAAGAAATAGGTAGCGCAGTTCTAGTTTGCTTGGAAAGTAGTCTTTGAGCAGGTAAGCCAAGAATATCATGATGGAGTATGTTTCTGAGATTAAGCAAATTCAAGAATACATCTGTATTGTCATCCTTTGACCTTTCAATTAATTGCTTTGCACTCTGCGCTGCACGTTCAGCTAGACAATTGGACTGAGGATATTCAAGACTACTAGTGACATGTACAAAATTCCATTCTTTTGCAAATTTCTGAAACAACTGGCTAGTAAATTGAGTACCATTGTCAAAAAAAAGTTTGTGTGGACTACCATGAACTGAGAAATGACATTTCAAATTAGTTGAGGTTAGGTTAGGTAGTAGATCAATTTCAAACCAATTCAAATTATAGTCTACCAGAACTAAGTAGTGTTGATTGTCCCACTCAAAGATATCATTTGCTACAGTAGACCAAGGTAGTTCAGGAACTGGGCTTAGCTGAAGTGGTTCTCTTTGCAAATGCGATCTGGTACTATTGCATACTGAACAAAACTGTATCAATGTCGTTTGGTAATGAAGGCCAAAATACTAATTCTCGTGCTCTTCTCTTAGTGGATGTGGACCCAGGGTGACTACGATGCAAAATCTGGATATATTCAATTTTAGGACCTTTGAAAATAATCCATCAACAATTCATCTCTGTAAGGAAGATATGTTTGCATTTCAGGTGATACACTAGATTGCTTTGACCCCCATCCAACATTAATATAGTGATTGAGCTTCTGCAAAATAGGATCAGTCTGAGTGTAATCTCTTAACTCATCAAGTCTAGTGGTGGAAAAATTACACACTGACATCACATCAAAGTCAAACGACTCTGGGGTAAGCTGTTCTGTTGTAATCCTGGGCGATCTGGATAAGGTATCAGCCAAATAGAGCAATTTGCCTTCAGTGTAGACCATTTTGAAATTGTACTTTTGCAATTTGAACTTCATTCTCTGTAATCTCACTGGAGTGGAATGCATAGGCTTCTTTAGAATAGTAACTAGAGGTTGATGATCAGTTTAATTCTGAATATCTCAACTATAAATATAATCATGAAACTTGGATCATGCAAATTCTATTGCCAAAAGTTCCTTCTCAATTTAAGCATACTGCATCTCAGTTTGGGTTAGTGTTCTAGATGCATAGGCTACTGGTCTGCCTTCTTGAAGTATAACTACACCTAGACCAAATTTTGAAGCATCACAGGAAAGAGTAACTGGTTTGTTCACATCATAGTAACTTAATGTAGGTGGGGAGGCAATTGTCTGCTTGAGGTCTTCAAATGTCTTCTGGTGTTGTTCCAACCATGACTATGCAACATTTTTGCATGTGAGCTCTCTTAAAGTTGCTGAAAACTCACTGAAGTCTGGTATAAATTTGCTTAAATAGTTGATCATGCCCAGAAAATGCTGTAAAGCTTGCACATTATCCAGTGATGACATTTCAAAAATAGCTGCTTGCTTAGTCGGGTCTGGTTTCAAGCCTGTATTCATAAACAAATGACCTATGTACTTAATTTCTGGAAGTTTGAATCTACACTTCAAAAGAATGAGCTTCAGGTTTACTTCACATGCTCTATCTAGAACTTTCTTGAGGTTTTTATCATGCTCTGCTTCTCCGTTGCCTCCAAACAATAGATAATCTACTATTATGGCACAGGGATAACCCCCCAAAAAGTTGTTCCATTGCACACTGAAAAACTTCACTTGCAGCCTTTACTCCAAATGGCATCCTTAGGAATCTGTATCTACCAAACAGAGTACCAAAAGTAGTTTGGAATTAGGATATGTGATCCAGCATCACATGCCAAAATCAACTCTTTGCATCCAAAACAGAAAATATAGTGGGATTCAGTATTAGATCTGCAACCTCTTCTACTGTGCACATTGGATTATATGGACTTTTTAATGTTTTTTTCAAATCTCTTTTGTCAATGCATATTCTGATTTCATGGCAAAATGGCACTAGGGTTTACACGTGTGTGGAATATATATACAAGCATGTACAGCCTTGCATGCTTCTTAAAGCTATAGCACACACTTTACACTATGATCTACAGTAGTGATATATTGGGCGAGTTGAAGATAGATATTTTTGAAGCCGTATGCCTAGCAAGGGAGGATAGAAACTGGCCTAGCAAGGGAGGAAAGAAACTGCCCCAGCAAGGGAGGATAGAGACTGGCCTATACCTGGAAGTTCTGGTGGGGTTAGATTGCTTTGGGATTGGGCTGTTAATGGCTATTTTTCTTATATTTAGCATAATATTTTATGTTATGCAGAAACTGAGAATGTGTTATAGGGAGATTGTGAGAAAGTCTCTATCCCTGGTTCATATACCACTGCAAAGACCACCTGGGCCTGGTTGTCTGTCAGCTTTTATTTGTTGAAGAACAGGTCCAAAGTCACTTCATTTTGGATTGTTTAAGATAAAACTGAAAAATGTAGAGAGATAGTTCTGGTCAGATGGAAGTCAATAGGAGTCTTTGGGAGGGTGGGTACATTAGAGAATAGAAAGTTAGAGGGAGAGAATGTTAGTGTTGCTGCTGTTGGGGGATGTTGCACTCCTGAGTATGTCATCCTTTGGATGAGATGTTAAACCAAGGCTTCATGGGTTAAAAACAGTCAGACACTGTCTTACAACAGCATGTGCGTGGATATGTGATATCTTACAACAGCATGTGCATGAATATGTAATGTCTTACAACAGCATCTGCATGGATATGTGATGTCTCTTAGCGTGTGCATGGATGGATATCTGGTGTCTTATGACAGCATGTGCATGGATATGTGATGTCTTACAACAACATGTTGTACATGGGTATGTGATGTCTTACAACAGCGTGTGCATGGATATGTGATGTCCTACAACAGCATGTGCATGGATATGTGATGTCCTACAACAGCATGTGCATGAATATGTAATGTCTTACAACAGCATCTGCATGGATATGTGATGTCTCTTAACAGCGTGTGCATGGATGGATATCTGGTGTCTTATGACAGCATGTGCATGGATATGTGATGTCTTACAACAACATGTTGTACATGGGTATGTGATGTCTTACAACAGCGTGTGCATGGATATGTGATGTCCTACAACAGCATGTGCATGGATATGTGATGTCCTACAACAGCATGTGCATGGATATGTGATGTCCTACAACAGCATGTGCATGGATATGTGATGTCCTACAACAGCATGTGCATGGATATGTGATGTCTTGCAACAGTGCATGCATAGATACATACGAATGTAAAAAAGTTGAAAACATATGTGTATGGATTAGAGTAATGTATATGGTGCTTTATGATATTAATAGACACTGCATCTGGAGGCATACATTGAGCCTAACTGTTGAGAAACATCTCTGTATATATTCTGCTTGTAGGTTTCACTATGCAAAGACAGGTGATATTATGCTGCACTTTCAACCAGTTGAATACAGTCATAGCTTCAAACAGAAAATAAAGATGAAAAAAAGCTTCTTTTTTCAAAGTCAAGCCACCCCCCTCACCCCCGCATCCCCATATGGGGGGTGCTTTACACCAAAAATTACTGTATTTATCACTATCAACTCAACAATCACACAACATTGGAGAACAGGAAAAAGTTAAATGAAGTGTGAAGCATTACCACACTGTAAGAAAAACATCTGGCAATGATTTTCTCTGACAAACATCAGTTGACAAATTACAAGTGGTCCAATTGTGATTAATAAGCTGTTTCATCAGGTAGTGGTTGCGCAAACTGTAAAACTCCACTGCCAGTCATGAGCGGACAGGTGATCCGCTGTGGCAACCCCTAACCAGGAAAAGCCAGAAGAAGAAAAAGAAGAAGGTGTCTCTTTAATGAGACAGGTTTAAAAAAACTTCTACAAAAAGTGATTCCAACATGTCAGATAGAATTTATTTTCCTTCAGCAAAGTTGATGAAAAGTGGCATTTTTTTGTTTTGTTTTGTTAGCCTATAGTGAATGTGATAGCTCTACAATATTCAGAAAGGTGAAAAGGACATACTTTCACCCAAGTGGATCACTGTTCAATACACACAAAATTAACAGTAAGAAGGGTGTTATTCCTACTGAAATGATGATGTGCTTTGAAAAACAATTCAAAAGCTATGCTTATCCTGTGTAGAACTAGATGTCAAAATGTAATACTCTGTAGCTGACCAATAAAGATGTCCTTGACATATAAAAAAATCCTCTTCATGCTGTCATCCTTCATTTTTCTACCCTCCTCCGCATATGCTTCATTACTCCTTTATCCCACCTACCCAATAGTTTCTATAATCTCCTCTATTTTCACGCCATGCATTTTCAAAAAGGACAGATACCTTAGATGTTTCCTAAATAGATCACTTGTACTCTGCATCTAGTTTTGTATATATACAGAACAGACTAACCAGATACCTTCTGGAAGTTGCACAATGTATCTCTGCACCTCCTCAGATTATCTTAGTATGACTCTGTCTTGCTGCTTACTATTTTTGTCTGTTATTTCATGTGTCCTCACAGGTTTACCTTTACATGTGCGTAATGCACATGTGTGAAAGTAAAAAGACTAAAAGAATATTTTCAAGTTATTGCATAGATGAAAGAAAATGCATCGAATGTGCAATGAGCGAATGCACAGTGACATTCGCTCATTGCAAATTCGGCATTTTGAGTGCGGATTGCACTATAGTGGAGATAGGGAAATAGACCCTTTCCCCACTGTACTGTGATCTTGGAGTTAGAATACTAAAGTAGGGGGGTGTGGGGGGTGCAGTGGGGCTTGCCCACTGCATTACATTGTGTGGTCGACATTGGATTTTGAAACTCAGCAAATCTGCTGTTCGATTTGCTGAGTTTCAAACTTCGCGACATTTGACATCCAGAATTCGGCATTTCGGTTCGCCCATTCAACATTTCAAAAGTAAACCATCCTCACAATATCTAATGCACAAATGATTGTTTCTTTCTATGCAGTCTTGTTATACTTATCTTTAAGGGCATGCTAGGAGATTTTTGGCATTTGCTGGGGTTCTAACAATATGGATTAAATGGGGAGGTTTGTTTTTCATCTGGAACTCATCAAAATCTGAGTAAGTGACAACTTCTATGACTGTAGAGACCTATTCTACAGTTCCAATAATGCAAGGTATTAATAATTTTCTTTGCCATCCAGGATGCATTTTTTACATACAGTCTTTTACTGTTTAAATGGTCCTTTCAACTTTTTGTTGGCCTGTGGGTATACAAGAAAATTAAATTTAAGAATGACGTTGTGCAATAATGACTTTGATACATGGGGTAATATATTTCGAACACTGAATACATTTAACCCCGGATTACATCCGGTGCTACAAATGTTTGAGCAAGTATGCAAAACTGATATTCGGCACTTGCTCAGGAGTCTACCATTATTTTCTTGTTATAACATGAGTAAAGCCCAACAAGATATTATTTATGATCTTAACAAACTCATTAATTTATGGTTTATGCAGCCCGATAAAGGTGGAATGCTAGTAGTCATGAATAAATTTAATCATGTGCAATTTATGTTTAACATATTGCATAATGATACATATACAGTGAAGCCTCTATAAATGAAATTCATATTGTTTACAAAAACTGTCGACCTAAACCATTCATTTACAAGGTTAATATCTTAATACAGTGAAATCTCCTAGTGTTTTACTTTGTAAACTATCCCCTTAACTAGCTTGCGAACTGATTCCATACACAGCAGTGAGAAACGCTAACAACAGTATCTCTTCCTTATTTACTCAGAAAATTAGTGTCAATTCTGTGTAAACCAAAAACATTGGAGCTAGTCCCAAACAACAAGTGCAGTTACTATTTCTTTTCACTTGTAAAACCCTGTAGCAAGGTAAAAACATTTACTACTGTATTACCTGAACTTGCTCTGTGTGGAGTGGGATTAACCCCGCTCCGCTCGCCCTCGCTGCGCTCGGGCTCGCTCCGTGCCCCACCCTGCCCCCATATCCCACCCACCCCCACTACTCCTAGATTTATACTTATTTAACCACGCCCCTCCATTATCCCTAGCCACACAAAACACTCAGCCCTCCCCCTCTCTCGACACCCCTCCAATATCACCAGGTTCACAAATCACACCACCTCTCCCCCCCTCCCTTAACTGATACCAAACCACTCACACTAGCTTACCTTGCAGCCAATCATTCTACATTATGAAATCCTTAACACCCCGGTTCACAATACCAGCCTTAAAAACTGTAACTCTCACCCTACCAGTGTTTATCATGTTATACCTGCTAACTATATATGAGAACCAGACATACTCAGGTTTTCACTATCCAAAGTACCAAACAAATACTCCTACAATTCTGATCAATACTAGTCACCCCACTCGATACCTAATCAACAAAACAACGTTTACTAATTACCACCACTCATATAGACCAAACATAATCTACCCCAAATCCAAAAACATAGAAAAATTATTACAAAAACTTATGAAACTAATAGAGTATCTTAGAAAAAATATTAATATAGATGGGGACATACACCCAAATCCAGGCCCTCCATTAAATGACCATTCAAACAATACATCCTTAGTTCTGAGACCTCCTGACTCCCTTCTTATATGCCACCTGAATATTAGAAGCCTAAACAATAAAATTCATAACCTACATGCTCTTTTAGCAACCTACCTCCCTGACATTATGTGCCTCACAGAAACCTGGCTCAAACCAGAGACCAAAGACAATGAAATCCTGCCACCTGGCTATAATATATATAGGACTGACCGCCTCAAAAAAAGAGGTGGTGGTACTGCTGTGCTCTTTAAAAGCACACTCAATGTTACTCTAAACCCCACTCAACCACCCCAAATGCCCAATGTAGAGTTAACAGCCCTAAAACTACAACTAAACAAAGAAAAAAGTATTAACCTAATTGTGATCTATATCCCCCCTGGGAAAAACTCTGACACTCTTGAAAACACTCTAAGTTGGCTGACCAATAACTTCCCACAAGAAACCATAATCTTGGGAGATGTCAACGTTGACTGGAATCTATGTGTGTCAGAGTCTGACCCAACCAATATTAATCTCCATGGTTTTTCACAAATTATAACCACCTCCACCAGAATTGGCAGCAACAAACAAAAAGAAAGTATCCTAGACTGGATACTCACCAACCATAAACCCGAAATGTACAAATCTGGGACCATTCCAAATGAGCTCAGCGACCATCTCATCACTTATATGGTAAAAAGTAAAATAGGTAGCTGCAAACTCCCTGTGCTCAGGACTGTTAGGAGCACTAAACATTTTGACCTCACTAGATTCTGAAACGAGCTGCAGTCCTGTAACTGGTCAATCCTTAAACACCTCCCACTAGAAGAGGCAGTAACAAATTTTAACTCCACATTTCTAAACATACTTGACTCACATGCCCCCAAACGCTCAATCAAAACAAAAGCTCTAATAGCACCATGGCTATCAAAAGACTCTATATCCAAAATTAAATCCAGAAATAAAGCATGGAATAAATGGCGTGCTACCAAGTCACCCCTAGACCGTAACAACTTCCAACAACTAAGAAATGAAACAAAAAAATCTATCTCAATTGACAAAAAGAACTACTATCTCCAACTACAACATAAACACCAAAATAACCCCCAAAAGTTTTGGGCAGGTATAAATAAACTTCTCCATCCGGGCAAGTCCTCCACACCTACACCAGCAGACCTAACTATGAAAAACCCAAATGAAGTCACTACATCCTTTAACACCTTCTTCATCGATGTTATCAAATCCTTAGCCAACCAACAAACAGCCCCCTGCTCCCCAACCACAGGTCCTACCCTGAAGACCATGCCGTTATTCAACCTACAACCTGTCCCTACTGCATACATTCGATCCTTACTAAAGAAATTAAAGCCAACCACCCTCGCTGCAGACCTACTTCCAGCTGACTTTCTACAAAAAGCTGCAGATATCATAGCCTATCCCATCTCAATCTTAATTAATTGCACCATAATCAAATCCACAATCCCCTCCATATGGAAAATCTCCCATGTCATTCCTCTCCATAAAGGCGGCCCATCCACTGACCTTTCAAATTACATGCCAATAGCCATTTTGTCACCACTGGCAAACATTATGGAAAAATGTATTCACAAACAACTCATCCAGTACCTAACTCAGAACAATCTGCTAACCAACTCTCAACACGGCTTCAGGCCCAAACACAGTACTACTACTGCTCTCCTCTCATTCACAAACACTATCAATCTTAACTGGAACGACAAAAAAATATCCTCAGCTCTCTTCTTGGACCTATCAAAAGCTTTTGATATGGTCAACCACAAACTCCTGCATGAAACCCTTAAAACTCTCTACCTAGATAACAAAACCCTCAACTGGTTTCATGCCTATCTTTCTGATAGGCAACAAGCTGTGCTCTGGCATAATAAGCTCTCAGACCTCCTACCTAACACCATAGGGGTCCCCCAAGGTTCCATACTTGGCCCTCTCCTATTTTCCATCTTTATTAATGATCTTAACAAAGTCATTCCAGAGTCCACATGTATTCAATATGCGGATGACTCGACATTAATTTGCTCAGATATATCCCCAATTACTCTACTATCCAAAACTCAAGACTGTTTCACTGCAGTTGAGAAATGGCTATCGGAACGCCAACTTATCCTTAACCCAAAAAAAACTAAAATGCTCCTCTTCCATCCTACCCATAAAACACCAACCTTTCCCTTTTGTATTCAATCCAACAATGGAACCATCATCTCCCCCGACCCCCACACCAAGCTACTAGGAGTTACCATCGACAACAAACTCAGATTTGATGTACACATCAGCCAAACTATTAAAACTGTTAATAAGAAACTGGGGTCCCTCTATAGAATAAAACCCTTTCTGACTCCCATGGCAAAAGTGGCTATTGCTCGCACCCACCTCCTATCCACCCTCTTGTATGCCTCCCCCATACTTACAAACCCCAACAAATCGGATCTATCTAAACTCTCTTGTTGTTATAATCATATTGCTAGATTTGCCACTGGCTTACCCTACAAAACCCATCACTGTACTAATCTTCAGAACCTAGGCTGGATAGAACTACCAAACCTACTCCTACAGCAGCAACTTATAGTTGCTTACAAAATACTCTCTCAACCTGACAACATTCCTGGTCTGAGTAAATTAATTACCCCTTACACAAATCTAAATAGACTTAGATCATCACACAGATTACTTGCACAGACGCTCAAATCCTGTAACTCAGGAGGTGACTCTTTGTTTTCCAACACAGTGGGTATAAAATGGAATTCTCTTCCACCTAGTCTCACCAATTCCACCTCCCTAAATACATTCAAGAAAGGCCTCTCCCACCACTTCAAATCCCACTGGCTTTGCCAATGTTCTAATCCAGACTAATCCATATTTCCCCCTCCACTTCCTCAGTAATTTTACTTTCCACCTAGGCATTAAGCCATCTACTCTCTACCTGAAACTAACAATATGAAGGTCTTGTTTCTTTTTTACAATTGTTATTGTATATACTAGTGAATTTTTTCTCATCTGTGCATTAAATGTATTATCTACAAGTGTATCTTATCTGTCATATATTATTGTAACCTACTTTGTCCTATTGGAGCTTTTCTCCCCGGGCCTCCGCTGAAAATGGACATGTGTCCAGTCGGACTATCCCGGTCAACAAATGTAAAATAAATAAAATAAATAAATAAATAAATATTATCTTACAAGAAAATTAATGTACAATTGTATGATATGCTTATGCAGGGACAAATTACCCCAACTGATTAAAATTCGTGAATGTTACAGAACCAAAACTTTCACAACTTTAGGAGTACCTAAAATGCACAAACAACTTCTGAATCTCCATATAGGCCAATTGTGGATGCCTGCACTTCTAAGACAAGCTTTACAGCTAACTATATTAATTTTAAATTGAAGACTGATGTCATGAATATAGAATATCTTAATAAAGATTCTTGGGGCTTTTTAGTAAAATGTAATGAATTAGAAGATATAAAAAATATTATATTTTAACAAATGATGTTCAAGACTTGTTTAGTTGCATCCCACATATTGAAGGATTGAATTTGTTTACAGACTATATGACCGACATTATGAGGTTAGCACAAGATATTCTCAGCCAATCGATGGAGATAGTGTTGTGTAACAATTATATATATTTTGAGGGCCATTACTTTCATCAAAGGAAAGGTATTGCCATGGGTGCTGCTGTGGGTCATTATATGCTAATTTAATTATGGTAGAGTAGTAAGTGAGATGGGTTGTTCTATGGAACTTTGGTAATAAATAAGTAGAGTAACATGTTATATTACAATGGTTAATGGAGAAGGTGACAGAATAGGGTAAAGTCTGTTGGCTGTAGAGGTTTTGTTCAGATAGAGAGAGATATTCATAGGAGGTAAGTGAATAAGGAATGGTAAGAGATGCTAGTATGATAGCTGAGAGCAGGGAGGTGGTGAGTAGTGTTATATTTGTTGGAGGCATGGTAAGCGAATGTATGTGAGGAGTAGCTTGAAGCTAGGTATTAAAATAAATAAAGGAGAAAGTTTAAAGAGGTTAAGAAGGTTATATGTTGGGTTGGTGAGCAATTAGTAGGGACTAGATAAGTAGGGTCCTAGTGTTGAAGAGCAGAGGATGTGGACAGAGAGGGAGTAAAGTAGAATTAAATGGGGGATAGAGTAAAGGGAGAGGCTAAGTGATAAAGAGTTAAGTGGGAGTTAAGTAAGAAATCAGGAGATAGAGTAAGAGGAGTGGCTTAGTATTAAAGAGGTAAGTGATAGGAGAATAATAGAAGGGGGGAGTGGTCAGTGAAGTATAAGTGCAGGACCACTGGGGGTGTGTGGGAATTGGGGGTAGGGTAGGGGAGCGTAGTGAGCCCAAAGGGCGAATGGAGCGGGAACAAACAGAGTGGAGAGCTAGAGGAGAAACAATCAGCAGAGCTGCCAGTAAAGGTGAGTCAAGAATGTCTAAGGTGAGATGAAGCAGAGAAAAATGTAGGAGTCTAAGAAAAGCAGGCTGGTATAGCAAGTTAGTATAGAGGGAGAAGTGTGAGGTAGGTAGATACATAATTAGTAACTTGGGTGGGATGTTTTAAAGATGCAACAGATTTTAAAGATGGAACAATATTAAACTTTGTAATGACAGTCATTTTAAATTGGAACATAGTAATGAATAGGAGAAGCTAGTTTGGTCATGTGATTAGACTATATACTGCTTTAATGGAGACGGAAACTGTCTGATGAAGTCTAGTATGGTATGACGAAAGCACTTGTCAGTGGTTTCAAAAGTGTAATAAACATCACTGGGAACGCTGCAAGTTTAATTTATTTTGGTTCTTTACCTACAACTCTTATGTGTAGCCGCAGTGGTACAGCAGTAGCATTGTTGCCTCACAGCAAGAGGTTCTCCTGTTTGATTCTTGGTTGGAGTGCCTTCTGTGTGGAGTCTGCATGTCCTCCCTGCAGTTGAGTGGCCTCCGAAAGACATGCGTGAATGGGCGTGCCTTCGCTGAAGGTTGGGCGTTGGGTTGGCAACTCGGCACCATAAAAATCTACTGCCAATCATTAGCGGACCGGAGTTCCACTGTGGCGACCCCTAACCGGGAAAAGCTGAAAAGACAACCTACAACTCTTATGTAACTCTATTGTCTTTAGAGGACAGATATTTCTTTTTTCACAACAAACAGTTCTGGTGCACTGTTTTTATAATATGCTACCTTAGCTCTTTCATCATCTATTTCCAATACTTTACATCTAATAAGGTATTCTTTGAGGTAGCTCTACTCATTTTAGAAGTTACCAGTATTTCCACAGATTCTGCAAGTACCCTGGCATGACTATATTCACATATATAATCTCAATTCCAAAACCTGCCCTTGCCATGACCCTACCTAGTCTTCCTTCCCTTTATGTACCCTCAAAAGGACCATACTTAGTACCTCATTACACCTCTCTCTCCAATGTGTCTACTATGCATTTACATAATTTTATACAAACAAAAAATGTTTATTGTTGACCTATTGAACTATATATATGTAAAATTGTTACTTAGCTTCTTTTTAATGCAACTTTAATTTTATGCATATAACCGAACATATGTGAATCTTTTTGCTATAACTGCTGTTATATCAATATTGTTTAAAATTGTACTTGTTTAAAAATGTACTATGGAGCTTTTCTCCTCGTGTCTCCACTGAAAATGGGCCACAAGCCCAGTTGGACAAACCCAGTTAACAAATGTCAATAAATAAATAAATAAATATCACACACACATATACAAGCTGCACTTTGATTATTTTATTATTTTAGTCTTTAGGCTACTGTCATCTTTCAAATTTACTACAAACCTGAGCCTTAGACATATGGTATGCATGTAATAAAAAAGAATGTCTGATTAATTATCCTTTTTTTTTCTCAGTTAAAATCTTTGGTGCTTCAGCTCTAAAAGTCTTCAACAGGGTAAAGAGAGGCACTGTAATAGTTGTTGTTTAACTATGTTCACACAAACAACACTCAAATAATGTATCATCATTTCATTGGTTAAATAGAAATCATCATTTTATCATCATCAAGTTAACCTTAAACCGGAAAAGGTTGCCAATTAATATCTATATTTAAACACAATGACTAATAGGTTAGATATTTTAATATAAAAATTGTACTCCGTGTATAAAATCCACTTTTTCCAATCACTTCTAAGATGGAAAATTGTAATCTGTAATAATGCCATAACTTTTAGTTTTATCTTATTTTTTATACAAAAAAGATTTAGCAAAAAGGCGTATTAATCATTGATTGCTAAGACCTGCTGTATGTTCTCACACTCTTCTTTACTTGTCTTTTCATTTTACCCACATAGGTTTTAGAGCATTTACAAAAGCTGCACTTAGATTCATAGATTCATTGATTGTTACTAGGCCAATGACCTTGGGATGGACGGCCTTTGTAAGCCTAGCCAAGTTTTTTCTTAAAGAATAATGAGGCCCTGTGTCTAAATAAGACACTGAGAACCAGGCACTTAAAAGCTACCTTTGCCCATAAGGGACATGGGTGCCAGGCCTGGTGTATATTTCCTTTTCATAGGTTCATAGGTTAGTACTAGGCTAATTGCCCCTTGTGGGCCATTTTAAGCCTAGCCAATTACCCCATGTGAGAATCAAACCCTGAACCTTGTGTTTGCCAGGTAAACACCTTAACCATTATGCCATCCTCCCAACCATTTTCCCCATCCACTAGTCTAGGTTGCACTTAAACTGGGTAATAGATGAACTCAGCTTCACTTCCTTCTGATGAGCATGATACATTCAGTAAAATGACATGCCGTTTTTCATTTCCATTTACTTCACATTCCACTCCTTGCCACATATAGTCATACTTTCATGCAGCCCTGATTTCTTGTACAAAAAATAACCATCTTGCATAGGCAGATTTTGCTTAGGTTCACAGTACCCTTTAAACATTTGTATCACCACAGACATGTCTATTATACAATGACTGGCCATCAGTACTCAAAATGTAGAACAATGATTGATTGGTCAGCCCAACCATTGACCCTGTTGTAAATCCGAACATATACCAATGGAAAAAGATCCAGTTGCTCAGACTTTTTTATTCTTTTATTTTCTCTGTCTCGTCTCTCCTGTATGTTAAAAGTCTTCTAGTGTCTTTTTTTTTTTTTTTTTTTAGTTAAAAAAAAAAAGCAGTGGAGATATTCCTTTCTCTATTGCTTCCTTCACACTGCACTGGTGTACTGCGAAAGTGTGGGAATGCAAATCCCATACACATGCACAGTACATAGCAATGCCCCAGGATACCAAGGGAAAAGTGGGGCTGTTATACAAAGACATTATTTAAGAAAAGTAAGTAATTTTTTTTCTTAAATAAAGTCATTGTATAATAGCAATAACCAACTCTGTGGTGTGGTATATTGAATATTTAAAAGGAAAATACCAAAACTCAGAGCGTGAACCAAGGCTGTGGCAACGAGAACAAGTAAGTAGTCGGTGTAAAAATTACAGCATACTATTCTTGGATAGAATCTCTCCACCAATGAACCACTCACAAGAAGTAGAATAAACGTCCTGGCAGAACAATCTTTATTGCACCATACAGACTCAAATGCAAAACAGAAACACATACTATATACTAAAACACTAATGGGAAAATCTCCCAAATAAAAACCAATTAATTAATTCAAGAAAGTTCCCAGGGTCCTAAAACCACAAAAATAGTGCTTAAAATTCCAAGCAACTGTCATATAACAACTGTCATATTGCAGTCAGGAAGGACAAATACAACACAGTAAAATGCATACTAATAATCAAAAGGACACACTTAACAAAATAATTGTACAATTAATAAAAATAGTAATATTAAAAGCATATCATTAACTAAAAAATTTTCAGTTTCCTCATTTTTAAGAAAGGTCTAACTGATACCTTAGCATTCAGCCCTGGTGGTACATCAGATCTCAGCTTGAAAATCCACATGTTTTCCCTGTTTTCTGTGTGTGTTCTAATGTCACCACCCCTGACGTTGGCTCTAATATGTTCAACTATTCTAAAGGTGAAATGATGTTGGGATCCCATCTCAGAGACATGTTTGGCAAGTGCATTATTAACGTGTCCCATCCTTATGCTATACAAATGTTCACGTATGCGATCCTTAAAGGGCCGGTTGGTTTTACCGATGTAGAAGGATGGACAGATAGAGCAGGTAGCTAAATAAATAATATTACTGGACTCACAGTTACCATTAACTTTAAAGAAGTACTGGTGTGAACTTAATGGGTGTGTGAAAACAGTAGAAAAGTCAATGTAAGAGCAGAAATTACACCTGCCACAACTACGTGTCCCACTTGAGGTGATGCTGGAACGTGGATTCATGGGTCCTTTGTCACACAATAACCTCTTCAAATTCTTTTTGTTCTTGTACCTGAAACGGGGAGCATCACCCAAAGTATCTCTAATGTGGGTATCTACCATCAAGACATTCCAGTGACTTCTCACTATATCCTTTATGTCTCCTACATCATTGGTAAAAAACACTGAAAATGCTCCTGAACTAAGTAGAGTGTCCACTGCTTTACTTTCACTCTGCACATCTTGTAAAATATGTGTCCTATCTGAAAACAGCAATGTTCAGTCTTGAATCTCTTAATCCAATAGTGCCATTCAAGAGGTCATTCTGTCCATAACCTCTCTGTACTAATCTTCTATTTAAGTCACCCAAATCATGTTCAAAGCCAATGTTGCTGGGGTTATATCTAGATGCTCTAAGTGCCTGTCCCTTTACTACGTTCTTAAAAACATAACCAGGATGCATACTAGATCGAT
Source organism: Protopterus annectens (assembly GCF_019279795.1). NCBI lineage: Eukaryota > Metazoa > Chordata > Ceratodontiformes > Protopteridae > Protopterus > Protopterus annectens. The sequence continues at coordinate 1,710,899,678 of NC_056739.1, read as the reverse complement.
GTAAAATCGTGTTTTTATAGCAATCCTTCCTAAACACACCTGTGTTGATCAACCCACTATCCAGTTTCTCGACAAAGACATCGAGATATGAGATCTTGGTTTCTGACTTCTCATACGTGAACTTAAGGTATGTGGTAGAAGCATTAATGTATGATACAAATCTATCTAAGTCTTCAGTAGAGCCCCTCCATAGAAAGAAAAGATCATCTACAAAGCGTCTATAAAATAAAACATGTTCAATAAACGCTGATGATCCATACATTACTTCATGTTCCCATTCTGCCATGAATAGGTTGGCGTAGCTATTGGCACAAGAGGTGCCCATAGCCACGCCATCCCTCTGCAAGAAGCATCTACCCTGAAAATAGAAAATGTTGTTAGACAGGACTAACTGTAACAAGGACATGATTAGATGAACCTTCAAATCTGACATGTCAGAGACCCTCCTTAAGTGACAGCAAACTTTCTCAATACCAATCTGGTTGGGAATTACTGTGAACAATGACTGGACGTCCATGGTTACAAAAATAAGACCTGACGTGTCTAAAGTGCCACTGAGATTGGTATATAAATCAAGTAAAAACTGCTTGGTATCCTTTAAAATAAAGGGATTGTTATCAACAACAGGTCTCAAGTGGTATTCAAGAAACATCGAGGACGGCTCGGTTACCCAGCCCCTACCAGCAACAATTGGCCTCATAGGTGGATTAAGAGGATTTTTATGTACCTTAGGTAGGCCATTGATTAAGGGGATCATAGGATTAGGTACATCCAAAAACTTAAATAAAACAGAGTCAATCACATTACTGTTCAGAAGGCCTAGCAAAAACATGTGAACCTTATGTGAGTAAAACTGCACCATATTAAATGCTAGGGGCTGATAGAATTTCTGATCACTCAGCATATAGAACATTCTATTCTTATAATCATCAGCATCCAATATAACGACCCCTCCTCCCTTGTCAGCTGGTCTAATAGAGAGGGAGGCGTCCTTGCTCAACCTAGATAAGGCACTTCTTTCTGATGCACTCAGATTATATTTAATAAATGGACGTCTGTTGGTGTCCCTATATTTATACAGGTCATCCTCAACAAGTTTACTGAATGCTGCTAATAGTGGGTGTAGCTGTGGTGTAAAAACACTCGGTCTGTGAAAACATTCATTTCTAATGGAACTACTGAAGACTTAGATAGATTTGTATCATACATTAATGCTTCTACCACATACCTTAAGTTCACGTATGAGAAGTCAGAAACCAAGATCTCATATCAGAAACTGGATAGTGGGTTGATCAACACAGGTGTGTTTAGGAAGGATTGCTATAAAAACACGATTTTACATCGATCTAGTATGCATCCTGGTTATGTTTTTAAGAACGTAGTAAAGGGACAGGCACTTAGAGCATCTAGATATAACCCCAGCAACATTGGCTTTGAACATGATTTGGGTGACTTAAATAGAAGATTAGTACAGAGAGGTTATGGACAGAATGACCTCTTGAATGGCACTATTGGATTAAGAGATTCAAGACTGAACATTGCTGCCCCGTATTTTTCAGATAGGACACATATTTTACAAGATGTGCAGAGTGAAAGTAAAGCAGTGGACACTCTACTTAGTTCAGGAGCATTTTCAGTGTTTTTTACCAATGATGTAGGAGACATAAAGGATATAGTGAGAAGTCACTGGAATGTCTTGATGGTAGATACCCACATTAGAGATACTTTGGGTGATGCTCCCCGTTTCAGGTACAAGAACAAAAAGAATTTGAAGAGGTTATTGTGTGACAAAGGACCCATGAATCACAGCTCCCATCATCACCTCAAGGACACACGAGTTGTGGCAGGTACATTGACTTTTCTACTGTTTTCACACACCCATTAAGTTCACACCAGTACTTCTTTAAAGTTAATGGTAACTGTGAGTCCAGTAATATTATTTATTTAGCTACCTGCTCTATCTGTCCATCCTTCTACATTAAAAACCACCCGCCCCCCCTTTATCGATCGCATACATGAATTTGTAGCATATAAGGGAGATACACGTTAATAATGCACTTGCCAAACATGTCTCTGAGATGGGATCCCAACATCATTTCACCTTATAATTAGACATAATATTATAGAGCGCCAGGGGTGGTGACATTAGAACACACACAGAAAAACAGGAAAACATGTGGATTTTCCAGTTAGACCTTTCTTAAAATGAGGAAACTGAAAATTTTTAGTTAATGATATGCTTTTAATATTACTATTTTATTAATTGTACAATTATTTTGTTAAGTGTGTCCTTTGATTATTAGTATGCATTTTACTGTGTTGTATTTGTCCTTCCTGACTGCAATATGACAGTTGTTATATGACAGTTGCTTGGAATTTTAAGCACTATTTTGTGGTTTTAGGACCCTGGGAACTTTCTTGAATTAATTAATTGGTTTTTATTTGGGAGATTTCCGCCTTCCCATTAGTGTTTTAGTATATAGTATGTGTTTCTGTTTTGCATTTGAGTCTGAAGTTCTGCCAGGACGCTTATTCTACTTGTGAGTGGTTCATTGGTGGAGAGATTCTATCCAAGAATAGTATGCTGTAATTTTACACCGACTACTTACTTGTTCTCGCCACAGCAGCCTTGGTTCACTCCTGAGTTTTTTATTTTTCCTTTTACATTGACTGTTGACTTCTCAGAGGGTGTTTATTATTTCCTTTTTTATATTGAATATTTACCCATGGTTGCCTTTGTTTAATTACTTGGGCTTTGCCCTCATTATTAAACCATTCCAGTCAACCATGGGTAAATCTTCAATATACCACACCCACATCATCCGTTATTGCTATATTATATTCTGACAACCCAAATGTGGTATATACTTTAATTGCTTCTTCTCTTGTTACATGTACTAAAGTGACCACTTGTACTCCTTTTTTAATATACATATAATCTACATACAATACTAAAAATCTCAAACTTTTTACACAAAAAGGACAACCAAGTGTACTTTCCCTTTTCCAAACAGATATACTACTAAAATGGTAGAGGAAAAAAGTAAGACTGTTGTAATTATGTATTAGTATTATTTATTTGTGAATAATTGCACTCATATATTTAAACTACAAACATGTAATCAGGTATAATAGTGTATAAAATTCTATTTTTACAGAAAAGCAGCATGGTGCATGCTGATTTTAACATCAGTTTATTATTTAACCTAAAATAGCCTTAAGAAAAGGAAAAATACATCTGACAAGAGCCATAGCTGGATCATCCAACATGTGGTGCTGTTCCCCAATGTGGCACTCCTCAACTTTAAGCTGAGGAGCAAAAAAGCAGCTTCTACAACTTATACTACAACAAACTGCTAAAGGGATTCACTACTGCAGTTATAAATAGAAATGAATATACCAGTACTGCATTAATGATTGAAAAGCATCTCAGAATCACATGCCTAACACTGTGCCAGGGAATGTTACCCCATTGCCACACCCTAGCTAAGCTACTGGTTCTGAACAAAACTTTTTCTCCCCTCATCTTCTTTGTTAATATCTTCTCACACTGTCCAGTGGTACTACAGGCATAATCACCACTAACAGAATGTACTGTTACATTTCTACTTATTGCTATAACACACATGATATTTGCAAATATAAATGATACTTAATACAGTAGAGGGCGTACCATATGATGAGGTGAATCATGTTACAACAAAAGGACAGTGAGATGTATGTTTACAACGTTATTATCAAAATTTAAAAAAACTGTAGTACAACATGGTAACACTGCAGAAAGGCCTGTTATGGGGTCTGGCTCAGCTGGGCCAGACTTAGGTGATGTTGTTGACAAGTTCCATACACTGTCTGTTTAATGCAATTATGGTAGTTTATTATTTATGATACAATGCAAAATTAAACAATTACTACATATGGTGCATTTAGCCCATATTATTTGTTTTAAAATGCAGAAGAGACTGTATAGCTTGAAAATATTCTGTAATCCTACACTAAGACACTGTATGAGCACATCCGCTCATGCATGAATCGTGCCATCCCAAATAGAACAAGATGCTCTCATCCAAAAAAAGGAAGCCAATCTGGTGGTCCCCTGCCATAAACAAACTTTACAACAAAAGGAAGAAACTTTTGCAGAAAAGAGGAAAATCCCAGGATGGAAAAAACTCTCTTACCAGCCTGACTAAGAAACTGAGATCCTTCATAAAATCCTCCAAAGCTAGTTACGAAAATAAAATTGCCAAAGATTCCAAAGACAACCACAAGGCATTCTATAACTATGTCAAGAATCTAAATGGCAATGCTCAGATCTGCTCTGAGCTAAAACAGAATGGCATTAAATATACTGATCCCAGGATATTGCCAATATTCTGGCAGATCGATTCAGTGCCAACTTCACCCCCCTCTCACCCCCTAAATGACCCATCTCAATACCGGAAGATTGCCAAATTCCAGTAATAATGACCACACAGGTAAAAAACGCACTCTCCAAAGCTAAGAATACAGCATTCATGGGACCAGATGACATCCCGGACTGTGTACTACATGAACTACAATATGAACTGGCCCCTCACCTAAGTGTCATGTCTAATCATAGCCTCACCTCAGGTTTCATGCCCACTGAGTGGCGCAGAGCTACAGTTATCCCACTCCACAAGGGGGGATCCACCTTGGATCCCAGAAACTACCGTCCCATCAGTCTGACAAGCCTTATCTGCAAGTCCATGGAGTGTATTATCATGTTACTTATAAACAAAGACATTAGCAACCTTCAAACACTGGACCCCACCCAGTTTGGGTTCGTGAAGGGCCGATCTTGTCTCCTGAACCTGATTGATTTCTTCAAATCAGTCTCCAGAGCCATGGACAAGGGTAAGGTGGTCCACACAGCCTATCTAGACCTTGCCAAGGCCTTTGACACCACCCCCACTCTGGAATCATAGATAAACTTAGTAAGCTGGGCATTAATTCCTATGTCACCCAATGGGTTGCTAACTGGCTTACTGATAGAACCCACACTGTAAAAGTAGCCAACTCCAAATCCAGCTCCAGACAGGTGACAAGTGGAGTACCTCAGGGTTCAGTCCTGGGACCGCTCTTGCTTGGCATCTACTTCTCTGAAATACAGGCCAACACTAAGGGACTCTGGCTAACAAAGTTCGCAGATGACTGCAAACTGGGAGCCATTATTGAATCCCCAAATGATGTGGATACTCTACAAAAGGGCCTTACAGAAACAGATGCTTGGTGCCAGAGCCATGGGCTCAAGCTCAATGCCAAGAAATGTATAGTTATCCCCTTTGGGAAAAAACATGTATCTGTGAATTACCATATAGGTAGCAGTACACTAAGCACCAAAAGTGTGATAAGAGACTTAGGGACACAGGTGGACAGTGGTCTCAACTTCGATAACCACATCGCCACAACAGTCAGGAAATCCTTCTATGTGGCACACCTCATCACTAAGGGCTTTTCATCCAGAAAAAAGGAGGTCATTGTCCCACTGTACCCATCCCTCATTAGACCCATTATAGAATACAATGCCCCATTTGGTATGTACCTCTCAAGACATCTGCAACAACTGGAAAGGCCGCAGAAATACCTCACTAAAAGAATCACAGGCCTAAAGCAGATGCCCTACGCTGACCGCCTTAAAAAACTCCAGCTATACTCTGTCACATATCGTCTACTCAGAGGCGATCTCTGCTTAACATACAAGGCCATGTCAAACTCAGAGCTGTTGGACATGCTACACTTAAAGAAATCCCAATCCCTCAGAGCCACACGCTCCAGGGATCTAAACCTTGTCATCACAATAAACAAAATATGCTGGAGGGATAGGTTCCTGACCCAGAGACTCCCCAGACTCTGGAATAGATTGCCCATACATGTCAAGCAGAGTGCCTCTTTGGCCCTCTTCAAAAAGAACCTTGACGATTGGATGGGAGAAAGGAAATTCACCACAGGGATCACATCAGTCGCCCTGCTAGACAGGGGTCCAGGGAAGTAAATAGCCAGGGAATTGTTATGGCTAGACTTGTATAGGCCCTAGGCCTGATAGCCTAGTACCAACCTATGAACCTATGAACCTATGAATTGTTACAAAGCCATACTGCTTCATGAACATCCACGTTCTTTTGTTAAGTATTAATATATAGTTTGTAAAGTCACTTGAAAAAAATGGTAGTCTGGTTATTACACACTGGTGCCTTTTTATCATTCAAAATGAAAACAACAGCTGCGATTCAAGAAGTCTTACTGTGAATGGAAAGCTTTAACATGGCTGTTATCCCCCTCACAGCAAACCATTTATGTTTTCAAGTCACAGGGACCTCAGCACTGAGAGAGATCTCATTGTTAGAACTGCATGATAATGTGCAATCCATGGGCGTGACTAATGCTAATTAGTCACATGCTCTCCAGAAATGCCAGCGGCTCCTGATTTGCACAGCAGAGCAATTCAGAGAATCTCTCAGCTGTGTATAATTTCACTGCTAAAGGAAAAAAAAATGACCACTAGAAAAACACGATGGTCATCCATTCACTCCTATGGCAAATATGGGAGTGGGGGGTTGTTAGTTTGTTGATGTGTGTGTGTGTGGGGGGGTGCATGCATGCACACCTGTGCGTGTGTGTGTGTGTGTGTGTGTGTGTGTGTGTGTGTGTGTGTGTGTGTGTGTGTGTGTGTGTGTGTGTGTGTGTGTGTGTGTGTGTGTGTGCGTGTGTGTGTGTGTGTGTGTGTGTGTGTGTGTGTGGTTTTGTGAGTATAGGGGGTGCCTTTGCCAACATGATGTGTGGGCCTCTAGAGGAAAAAACACTGTTATCAGGTCTGAGCTGATGAATGAATTCTTTCTGGTGCTGTAACTGGTGAAGCAGCAATAACAGTTTCCCATTATACAGTCAAATGCTCAAATGAGCTCTTAGCAAAATATTACACCAAAACTGTCCGAACATGGAAGTCAAGGCAGAAGATGAAATGGAATTGGTTTGCAATTGTACAGGATTGTAGCAAAGCAGGGATTCTAATATTGCTCCTTTCCTCACTGTAGTGCAACCTCTGAGTTGGTGTATGTATATATATATATATATATATATATATATATATATATATATATATATATATATATATATATCATTAGCAGGGGTTGTGGCAGTACAGGGGGGCTTGCCCCTGCAAAAATAAATAATCTGTGTGTTTGTGTTTTTAATGTTATAGCGCCATTGTTTTCCCTTTTCCCTTATTTGAGCTTTTTTGGCTCGATATTTTGCAGATCATTCATTTGAGCATTCGACTATATGATATGAAACCACTATAATATCCATTTTAGTTTAGAAATTATATATTTCCTTTAAAATTACCAGATAAATGTAATAAGTACCTCTCCATAAGTCTTGAATAAAACTGTACCCTTCCTGCTCTTTAAGCAATAACCCATAAATAAAATAATTAAATGGGATATTATGGAGCAAATTCTGTCATTTGATGTATTCTGCATGCAAGGCCAGACAGCTGCATAGTGCAGATACAAATACATTTATTACTAACAATTTAAAAACACATTTCCTTTTCTCACCTACTAATTCACGTAAAGATCTGGCTTGATTTTTCTCCTTGTACTTTAAAGTAAACAGAATGTCAAACATTTACATCACTAATACTTTCAAGTAATATATAAAAATGTAAATGTTTACATGAACACAAAACATTAAAGATACATCCAAAGTATTCTCACTTACAAGTGGTGCTCCCAGCTACAGTACTTCACAACTGTATCTTCTGACAGAGAAGAAACAAAAACAAGAAGTCCCAACATACAATAGTATTTAAAAAGGAATTGTATAATAGTATATCATGGCAACCTCGTACATAGATCATTGTTTATGCACCACAGAGAGTTACATTTTAGTCACTCAGGTTTCAATGGCAATATATACATAATAATGGTGGTCACAATACACTTTTGATAATAATCTTTGATGCATTTTTTTTTGTCAGAAACAAATTGCCTAGATATGTTCCTTTTCCCTTCTCCCTGATTTTAACTATGCCCTATAACTGTTATACTGATGATCAATGTTCATCTGTTGTAGTTTGCCATGATCATCAGGTGACTATCTGCACAAGGCATATCACAACAGTCCCACCTCCATGATACAAAGGGATTAATTCCTATCTGTAGCACAGGGCAACCTGAGTTTGACTAGTGACTCAGGTGTCTACAGTAACTAGCCAGGATGGGTAGGAGTGAATGGCCATCACTAGCTTATCCATACTGGGTGGAGGGAGGCAATTCTAACTCATCACATGGGGAGCAACTAGTTGGAATACTACATTTTCACCCAGTGAAGTTCCAAACTAATGAATATTGCACTACATAGCGGACGGGAAACTAGTATACAGAGGCATATTTCCCCCTTGGGAGGTAGTGATTGCAGGCTCAGAGGAGCTGACAAAGGGAGATGGGTACTCCCATAAAGACAGGGTAGGCAACCCCTAACACTAACAAGTTAGCCTGTTCTTTCCTGGTCATCTCTCATTGGGGAACAGTGCTGCTGTGATGGGGGTTTCCAGGTAGGAGCAAAAGGATTATAGGGTTTTTTCCCATCCCATGTATACTCATCTAAATTCTGCAAGGATGAATGATCAATTGGGCAAATGTAGTGGAGCCATCAGGCAAGGTCCGAGGTGGAGTAAATAAAAAAGACCACCACAGCTGATTGATCTTAACTCTACTAGCCAAGAGCAAAAGGCATTCTGGGATTCTTCCTGCTGCAGATTTCTAATCTGTGACAAGTAGTGCTAACATCTGTGGCACCTATACTAGCCAAGAGCCAAAGGCATTCTGGGATTCTTCCTGCTGCAGCTTTCTAATCTGTGACAAGTAGTGCTAACATCTGTGGCACCTATACTAGCCAAGAGCCAAAGGCATTCTGGGATTCTTCCTGCTGCAGCTTTCTAATCTGTGACCGGTAGTGCTAACATATGTGGCACCTATCCATTTTGCATGTGGCTGATCATAAGCCAAGATGGCATAATTTACAAATTCTGAGGCAAGACAACCCTGCCATGTCTAGAAGTGTGGGCCAGGGATTCCAGGGAACTGCAACCACATGTACCACTCTTATGCCTGACCTACAATGAAACAAATATGACAAGATTGCACTTTTTGGTAAAAAAGTTTTGCTACCACACTTGCACATATAACAACACCCTAACACACCAGTGAATTATTTCAAAAAACACTGCTTTTTATGTATTTAGGGCAGCATGGAGTTTTATGCGATGGTATCAATTAAATAAAGCTCCCTCTTTGTTGCAGGTGGTTAATTTCTATAGTACATATTGTGCATAAATGTTGCAGAACTGACTTTCATGTCTATTTGGTGGGGGATGCAGTTTGTTTAAAAAAAGCAGTCTTCTCGCAATATAAGGAAAGACATTTGCAAGATCAGACTTTAGCAAGAAGGGATATTGTGATTTAGCCAAAGTTTTCCTATCATTAGTTTTTAGGACTGAGAATCTTAACCAGATTTGATAAATCACAGCATTAAACTCTTTAACCTTACATATTTTGTATATATACCTCTCAACTGTCCAGATTTTCACAAATGTCCAGATTTTTCCTCAAGTTTTTGGTCTCTTCCTTATAGAATTTATGGTTTTCTAGCAAATCACTTGGATGATCTCAGGAATGAAGTCACTAAATAATGACATATATTTGAGTTTAACACTTCGTATGCATGCTAGCACATATATTGTTATTCTACTAGCTTTCTAAGTTTATAAAACCAATATTTAAAATATGTCTCTATTTCTGGGACTTTGTCCCCCCATTCTGTCAGGCTTTGCCCAGATTTCTTGAGCTAAGAGGTTGAGAGGTATGTTTGACTGTTCTGATAAACCATTACAAACTCAGTGTGCCACTCAACCATATCCCATAAGGCATAACAACGTAACCAACACTCTAGTCATATGTGACTCTATAGTCAGGCATGTTGATGTTCCACTCACCAGGCTAAACAAAGGGAAAGTTACTGTCAGCTGCCTGTCAGGTGCCAGAATCCGCTACATAATGCATGCACTCAGGTCACTCTACAACAAGTACAAATATGACTCTGTCATTGTCCATGTTGGTGTGAATGACCTGAGGCATACCTCCCTGGACTACATGAAAAGAGACAAAGAGACATAGAGGAGCTCTCCGATCTTGTAGCCCAGGTAGGTATAACCCTAGCCCTGAGTAGCATCCTGCCATCACCCAGAATAATACCACAGTACAAGGACAAAATGATTGACTTTAAGAATTGGCTAAGCATCTGGTATCATTCTAAGGGGATCCGGTATCTGTCTGACTGGGATGACATGATCAACAGACCACGATGCTTTGACAGAGATGGCCTGCACCTGTTGCCCTTGGGATTCCGGATACTGACTAAGGCTCTAGCCACCCCTATAGTGCCTTTTTTAGGCAATGTTCAAATGACAAATTCACCACCATAACAGGTACAAGCAAGCAAAATCTGAGGGCAATGCTACTCAGTGCTAGAAGTCTAAACCTCAAAATGCATTCACTCGAGACACTCCTTAAAATGGAGAACATTGACATCTGTGCAGTGATAGAGACCTGGTTCTAGGCTCCAGAGAGCACCCCTGCATTACCAGGCTATAATCCATACCACACCTTTCAGCCACCTAACCTGGACTGAAACACTAAAGGTGGAGGTATGTCCATATTCATTAAGGATATCCACACCTCCAGGCTAGTTGCTCAGCATAATGCATCCGAGATTATCCAAGTGCAACTTAACTCTGGGCAAGACCACAATCCAAATTGTAACAGATCCCCCACCATGTCCCAGGATTCCCACTCCTCATTTCTTGATACACTGGAAAATATTAGGGTACAACCCAACACCCTAATAATGGGCAATTTCAACTACCCCACCATTAACTGGGTAAACTATTCATGTACCAGCTCTTTTGCTCAACGTTTTCTGGAATTCATAAATTCCGACACATTGGATCAACATATCCACACCCCCAACAGGGGCAGCAATATCCTAGATCTGGTCATTACCAACAGGGGCAACCGGTGTTCCACACCATACGTCAATTCCTCATTGGTCAGATCCGACCACAAGCTAATCAGCCTAGACATCCACATCCTGCCCCCAGCCCCAATTAGGGAAACCATCGTAAAAAATTTCTCCAAAGCCAACTTCACGCTTCTTAAGACAGAAGTGGCAAACTTCACAACACCCATGCAGATGGACAATAGAGAGAGGTACGACTGCTAAAGCCTACACAAATGCATTTTATAAGCACTTACACAAGAGCATGGATCGTGCTATCTCTAACAGAACCAAGATGCTATCCTCCAAACAAAGAAAGCCAATCTGGTGGTCCCCTGCCATAAACAAACTCTACAACAGAAGAAAGAAACTGTTGCAAAAAAGAGAATAATCCAATGACTGGAAGAACTCCCAAGTCAGCCTCAGTAAAAAGCTGAGATTTCTCATAAAATCCTCCAAAACTAGTTACGAAAACAAAATCACCACTGATTCTAAAGTGACCCATTATAGAGTACAACACCCCTTCTGGTATGTACCTCACAAGACATCTGCAACAACTAGAAAGGCCGCAGAAATACCTCACAAAGAGGATTACCAGCCTCAAACAGATGCCCTACGCAGACTGTCTCAAAAAACTCCAGCTTTACTCCGTGGCATATCGCCTATTGAGAGGTGATCTCTGCCTAACATACAAAGCTATGTCAAACCCAGAGCTGTTGGACAAGCTCCACTTAAAGAAATCCCAATCCTGCCGAGCTACATGTGCTAGGAACCTAAACCTTGTCACCACAATAAACAGAACATGCTGGAGGGATAGATTCCTGTCCCAGAGACTTCCCATACTCTGGAACAAACTACCTATCTATATCAAACAAAGCACCTCATTAGCACTCTTCAAGGAAAAATCTTGATGACTGGATAGGAAATAGGAAATTCAGCCTGGGGAATCACCTCTGTGGCTCTGCTCAACATGAGCACAGGAAAATAATTTTCTTGGGTGGTGAAATCCAGGGTACCTTTTTGGCTAGGCTTGTATAGGCCCCAGGGCTGATAGCCTAGTACCTACCCATGAACCTATATGAAAAATGATTTTATTTTCAAATTGGCCTGGTTTGCCATTTCAAAATTAAGTGCAGCTTTTTGAAACAAAGTTACACGTACCTGAAATATCCAGTCGCAGAAAGACTGATTCTTTTCATGAAAGCTTCATCTACCTGCATGCAGAATAAAACAGTATGACTTTTGAGTTTCTCAGTTATTTAACAGCTTTTGATTAATCAGAAGTCAGTGCCAATATATCAATAACAATTCTCGTTACACTACTCATTTGATAGTGATCTTTGATGAAGTTTTGCTGGAATAATTGAGTTGCCAAAAACAAATTGTCAAGATTTGTCCCTCTTCTCTTCTCCCTGATTTTAACTATGCCCTTAAATGTTATATTGATGTGCTGTAGTTTATCATGATCATCAGGTGACTATCTCCACAAGACATATCAATGCAGTCCCAGATCCCACTTGCATTGATGAGGTTTAGTAATGGTAATAATGGACAATTGATGGAGTTACCTATCGGGCCTACCTCTCAACTGTCCATTTTTTTGTCTCATATTGCTGGTATGTTCGTCATAAAATTTGTGGTTTTCTGATAAATCACTGTGGACTGAAGACAGTGACGAGTGACAGACATTTGAGTTTCAATCTTCATGTCCTTCATAAATTGCATTCAGATGCAAAACCTTTTACTCTAGCAACTTTTTTAAGTGTATAAGAGAAATATTTAAATTAAATCTGTCCCATTTTTTGGGCCTTTGTTCCACAACATATTTTGGCTCTGTCCAGATTTCTTTTGCTAAGAATTTGAGAGGTATGAGGAGAGGTGATGTGGTCAGAGAGAAAATAAGTGGTGGAGATGTTGGGATTATCAAGGTATATTACAAGAACATAGACCTGAGTCCACTGGGGGATTTTCAATTGTATTCTGAATAAAGAAATAGTTATTGGGCCAGATTCAATAAAGCCTACACTAAGTTTACACAATATGAATTCAATAAAATTTGTATCACATTTTTTGTGCTTTCTAGTCACTCAGAAAGGATTAAACTAGGTGTACATGTAGTCTACACTCTGTGGTAACATTTATGAATCCCTGTCAATATTTATAGCTGCTGAAAACATCATTAGGAAAACTAAAATTAGGAGGAAGAATGTGTGAGTTTTGTCTGTGTTGTCTGTTCACTCAGAACAGTGTACACTTAGTGTAGGCATTACTGAATCCCGGGGATTGTGCCTTAGGTTTAAAAGGAGATAGTCTGGTTGCCATACAGGGCTTCATCTGCTGAACTGCTAGCTTTGTGTTTGCTTAGTATGTGGATCACAGACTTTTTGCAAGTATGTATAGTTTAATGATATTTTTAGATTGAAGCATTTGTTTTGTTTATAGGCTAGTTCAGTATGGGTCTATGACATGGCATCAAAAAGGCCTTTCATTGATTGGCTTAATAAACGAAAATTGCATTAATAGAAGTTGATTTTGTGGGGGTTTGCACCCCCCCACAACCCCAATAAATATATATATACCAACTCCAAGATCGCATTACAGTGAGGAAAGGGAAACTTTTCCTATCTTCACTGTATCGCTATCTCACAAAAGCGACTTCTACTAATGCAATTTTTGATTATAAAGCTATTCAATGAAATTGGATAGCTATGCAATGATGAGATCTATAAGGGAGGTTGCATGGAATTTTGCAGTTTTATTGTAGCATTGCTGTAGCTTAGTAGACATGTTGAACTTTAGATTAGTAAGTATGAACCATGAAGTATTGCTGGATGAAGGTAGGCAGAGGCTATATTTTTTCTGCTATCCTTCAGTGAGAAATTTGTTTATGCAGTATAAAGTTCTGAGCTTCTGATATGTCTTCTTTACTACTTCTTGTAAGTGCACTGCAACTGAGAGAAAGGAGAAGAGTTTGGAATCCCAATTCACATCTTGGTGACTGTTTGAAAGATAGCTACCAAACCATTATAGTGCTCAGTTTGCAAGGCCCATGAATTTAGTTTTTCAAGAGTATGCTGTATGAGACAGTGTCAAATGCTTTTAGACAGCTAAGAATAGAGTAGAGACTATATTATCATCGTTTTTATTGAGGCTGATTTTATTCATTTAGTCCAAACGTGAAGTTGCAATACTCTGACTGGATCTGAAGGTGTAATGTGTCCAGGAGGTAATTTCATTGTATAAGAAATACTGGACTAATTAGATATGAGCACATTTGTTAAGAACTTTTGGGAGGGCTGCAAGAATGTCAGTTGGGCAACACTTCTTCAGTCACCCCTTTATATATTTATGTTATGTATTTATTTAACATTCATTTACCAGGAAAGTCCAACTAGGACAAAAGCTTGTTTTCAGCAGGGGACCAGGGAGAAACACTTCAAACATGTCTTTGTAAAGTGGGAGGAAACCAAAGCACCTGGAGGAAACCCAAATGAACGCAGGGAGGACATGCAGAATATCCACAGAAGGCAACCCAGCTGAGAATCGAACCAGAGAACCTCTTGCTGTGAGGTGACAGCACTAACCGATGCATCACTGCGCTGTCTGAAATATATCAAATATAGTGATATCATGTAGTATCTTTTACAGATGGTGGGAATGTACTGTTTCTGACCTGACTTGTTGAATAGAATGGAAATTGGATAAGCTATGGCCTCTGTAAAAATTTTAAGGTACTCTGCTGGAAGAGTGTCTGTAGCCATTGATGTGGGTTCTCATTTTGGGGGGGCAGTGTTTTAATTGTCTGTGGAGAATGATTTTTGGAGAAAACTGGCACTGAGAGGACTAGAGTACAGGTTGTCAGTCATAAGTGTCATTTTTAACAAGGTTGGTGGTAGTTTGGATAAAGTGAGTACAGAAGTTAGTGGAGATACTTTTTTTTGGTGGGGAGGGGTGGAGTTGGCTGTTTTGTCCTACCTGGTGAAGCAATTTATACACCGATTTCCAGAAGAATTTTAGGTTAACTTCACATTTGGCAAAATAAGGAAGGAATTTGTTTTTGTCTTCACTTAGTTTCTTTATAGTGAGATTTCAAAGTTGTCTGAAGGTTTGGTGGTTCTGTAGTGTTTTATGTTTTAACCACGTTGAACAGGCTTTATCTCTGTTTCCCAGCAGTTTTTTGGTTGAATGTTTAAGCTATGGTGCAGGGTTTACTTTAATTCATTTTCTTCTAACCAGAGACATTTTGTTTAGAATGCTAAGACATGTTTGGTTAAGCTGTAGCATTGCTTGATCAAGTGGGAGATATTTAGGGGGATACCATTTGCATGATTTTAAGACCATTACAAAAATATTATATTTCAACTGTATTGTGTTTTGTACATTGTTAAAGTGGTATTGTTTTGGGGTGGATAAGAGATGCCTCTTGTCATAGGTTGGGAGATGATCACTAATGGAGTGACGGAGTGTCCGGCTGGTGTAATTTTAGTGGGATCATATGTTAGTATCCAGTCTAAAGTGAAAGTCTTAGTATTATTTTTATTATGTCTGATAAGCTGGGTGAATCCATATTGGTTTATGGAGTGCTAAGGTGTATATGTAACTAATGAGTTCCAGTCTGTGTTGAAGCCTCCTAGGATTATAGTTTTGTGGGAGATATTGCTAGTTATCCAAGAGACTATGTCTTCAATAGTGGTGATGTTGTTTCCTGGGGGAGCACATATAGTAACAAGGCTGATACTTCTGTGGGTGTTTAGTTTAAATAAGGTGATAAGCAGTTCAGTATTATTAACTAAACTGGGGGATCTGTCATGAGTGGGGGGTTAGTTATAGTGACTGGGAGTGAAGTAGGGCCACTCCTCCACCTTTTTTGCATTTAGTATTGTTTTGTTGTATGCTATACCCAAGGGGAACATTTCTTCATCTTTTATCGCTGGTTTTAAGCAGGTCTCAGTGACTAAGAAGAGATGATGTGCCTGACATGAAACCCATCTATGAAGGTTTGTTACTTTATTGCATATAACTCCTGTATTGATGTTTAAAAGATTTAGTTGGATTGTTTGACAATGTGCTTTCACTATTTGTTTGCTCCATTAATATGCAAACAGATGCGATTTTGGAGGATCAGGCATGTTAAAGTATGTTTGTTGGGAAATTTTTTATAAATGGGATGGTTGAGCGAAAGAGGTATAAGGTGAGTTATGTGATTTATTGTTTTTTTTTTTTTTTTTTTTTAATTTCTCCAAGTCTTTTGGGTTTCTAATAGCATGAGGGGAATGGACCCCATTCCTAAGTCAAAGTATGATTAAAGTTCATGAAATTAGTATTGTTTTAGTCTTTGATATTAGCCAGAAGTGTTCTTTGCACCCAGAATGTGCCCAGTAATGACTCCTGCAATTCATGCAGAGTTACATGTATCAATAACATATCTAAGTATGGTTGTAAATTATTTTTTTATAAGACCCATTGCTCCTATTAATACTGGATCTGTCTGGATATCTTTCTACTACATTGTCCAAATTTCTGCCTGCAAATCTTGGTATTTTATGACTTTACTATAGTCACTGGATGTAGCAATTTCAAAAATCAATGCTACTTTTGCCTTCTTTTCATGGACTACTATATTTGGTTTTCTCGCATCTATTTTTTTAACTGTTGGCAATGGGTGATCCCATGTGATATAAACATCATCATTTTTTATGATGCTTTGTGAGTCATGCTTCCACTGCTTTTCAGCTACTTCAGTATTATAACATTTGTATAATCCCCAGTGCAACAGTCTTGCCACATTATAATGCCTTTCAGTATAAGTCCTTCTGCCACTAGTGCATCACATTATATATTATTATTGCTCCATAAAAAGCATACTAGAACTCAGAAAAAGACCCCAATATTTAAAAGACTATTAAAAGTCTGATATGGGACTGAGTAATGCTGACATTACATGCTAATATTGTTATAAAAATATCAAACATTGTAAATATTTGACAATGAAAATAACTGACATTGGTGCTGTTTTCTGATACTTTTACTCATTCAAACTAACTGCTTTCTTAGTTAGATGACACACTTGAACAGATCCCCAGGGCTTTATTTTTAACATTTTCACTGTATTTTCACCTTAGCAAATATTCCTTACTAAGTTTTATTTGCATTTGTTCATGTTTTACTGTTGATCCTTCATCAATTCCCAAATATCTGTATACTCTCTCTTGCTCAAGGTTTTTTATATCACATTCCTGTCCCAGACTGATGTTTTCTTGGTGCTGCAGCTTTCCTGCTTTAAAGGTTACTTTTCAACATTTATCAAGACCAAATTACATTCTTATATCATCAGAAAATGTTTTGACCACTTGCAGTTGTGCTTTCACTTCCTCATCTGATGAATTATACAATTTTAAATCATCTACAAAAGGAAGATGAGAAGTCTTTCTTCTTTGCTGTTTTCTGGGACCCAAATTCTTGTCATGACCTAATATGTTACGTGGACAGCTTAATGGGTTAATAGTAAGACAAAAGAGCAGTGGTGACAGAGAGTTACCCTGGAATATCCCCCTTTGAATTTTTATCCCTGGAATAATAATTTGTCCTTTATCATGGCTTAACTGCAAAGTTGTTTGCCACTGTTTCATGGTAGCTGTAATGTAATCAATCAGTAATGTATATTCTATATATTTTTCAGCACTCGTTTATCCATGAATGTGGGATACTGTCAAATACTTTTTTCTAGTCTAACCATGCCATACTTAGATTCTTCCCCTTTTTACAGTTCTCCGTTATGACTTTATTTAACAAGAAATTATCCTCTGGTCCACATGACTTTCTTTTATTACTCTTTTTTTTTCTAGTGCCATGATTGAATTTTCTTCTAACTATAAACTCTGTTGGCATCAATTCCAATGTATAGCTTATATGTCATCAGAAGACAAATTATTGTTTTATAGTTTTTAGGATAGCTTGCAGGTTCGCTCATATATAGGTGTATTGTTTTTCCTGTTGTTAACCCAGCTGGTGTCTGTTCAGATGCGCGTATAAAAATTCTTACTCGTGGCTAAATCTTCATAAAAAGATGTTAATTTTAGCAAGAAGTTAGGTACTGCATCTGGGCCTGGGTTTTTCTACTTAGGAGCTTTTCTTAACTTTGTTTCTGTCTCTCTGTCCATTATTTCATCCCAATTCATATCCTGTACATTTGAACTTCTTATTCTTGCTTTTACTTCTTCCATCCATTTTGCAGCTTTGTTATGTTCCACAGGATCTTCACAGATATTTCTCCAAAATGTATCTGTTTCTTCTTTTTTTCGTGGTGTTTCAGTTCCTTTTGCCTTATTTCCCAGTTTTTTATAAAACTGTTTTGGGTCATCAAGCAATGCTTATTTTTTATTTTCCTTTATATTTATCTGCATAACTTTTAAGTTTTTCTGCCTGTACTGATATTTTAGTTTAGTATTTGCAATAGTGCACAATAGATCCTGATCTGTTCTGATACTTCGCATTGCTTTTATCAAGTCTATCTTTCTGAGTATTTTTGTAGATCTGTTCCCTCTTCTATACTCTTCTATGAGTGACACTTTTTGTCTTAATTGCTTTATAGTTTTCTCTATTTGATACTTCCATGATGGGATTCGATTTCTCTCCTTCCTTTCCTTACAACCTTGTCTTTTTGTGGTAAGACTTTATCTATTATTAATTTAGCTGCACAGTAATATATCCTATTTACTTCTGTTATATCACATGAATCTCTAAGGACAGTCCTAATTACTGTGTTCATTTGTTTTATCAAACTTCTAACTTTGGGGGGTTTATTGACTTTCTGTAGTCTATATCTTTCATTGATCTTAATATATCTGTCCATCTCTATTAAATGAAGCAACTCTTCTCTTAGATCATTTTCTTCTAAACTGAGAGCACATTATTTGTTCTCAATTTTCTGTGGGTATTCTATAGAAAGTTCCAGAGCAGCTTCCTGTGCCACATTCTCTTCAGTTTCATCCTGTATCATCCATTGGTCTTTCATATGGGAACTCAGTGGGCTATCACTCCATAACATTGACTGCATCAGAGTTGCCACAGTTTCCTGTTCCTTCCCTTGCTGTGTGACTCTACCTGAATGAATGTTTGTACTGGTTTCCTGTGGAAGGCTCCAAAGTATCTTCATATGGAAACTGATCAGATGTTTCCTTCTCCACTGGTTTCTCCTTAATTTGGGGATCCATTCCTTCATCCTCCTGTGATGTTATCCGAGTTAGATTTTCTACACTAAATCATTCACTTCAGAGGTAATGAATAACCTCAGTTTCTATTTCTTTATCTTCCCTATTACTAATATGTTTTGTTTTCTTATTTTGTGTATTGCAAAATGTCCCATGTTTGGATGTCTTTGCCTGTATTTTTTATTCAAATATCTTTGATGCTGTTCTTTTTGTGTTAATTAGTTTTGCTTTTTCCTTTGCATAGATATTGCAACATATTAAATCTCATTGTCTTTCCCATGTCCACATTTCTTCTTCAGATGTTTTCTGCTCCTCCTGTTTTTCCTTACATTGGGGACCCATTGTTCCATCATGCTGTGATATAACCTGTGTTTCTATACTAAATCCTTTACTTCACAATTATTCCATAACTTCAACTTTAGAGTTTCTATACTAAATCCTTTACTTCACAATTATTCCATAACTTCAACTTCTATTTCTAAATTCTACTTTACTAACCTTCTGTTCTACATTCCCTTTTTGTGATCTTATTTTTTTATTGTGAAATATTCCATATCTGGATGCCCTAGCCTGTATTTCTCTTTGATAATATTTGGCACTGCCTTTTTTGTGTTGAATAATTTGGCTTTCTCTTTTGCATAAATATTGCACCATATCGAATATCTCTTTCTTTCCCATGTCCATTTTTCTTTTATACCTTTGAAAAGTCTCTAAATTTTGTTCTTTATATTTTCAGACTTCCTCAGTCTATTCTTTTTCCAAAAATTCCAAGGTTTCTTGGTTAATAGAATGTTTTTCACAAATCTGATGTATTTACAGTCTCTCCACCTTTGTTTCTTGTTTTTTTGGCTAGCTTTCTTCCCTTATTTTCTTACCTTGCTGATTGTTTTTCTTTTTTCTTCTTTGGTGACAAGGAAAAGGGCTTGCCCATTCCACTCACCATTGTTACACTCGGGATCACTCTGCTCCCCTACCTACCCCCATTCTCACCCACCCCCAGATCACTTACATTTATCCTAGCTCAATCTCCTCCCACCACTACTGCTCACCCAATCACACTCTCCAACCAATTAACTCCTACTCATCCCCCTTCCCCATCTTACTAATTGCACCAACTGGCCAACCACCCTTCCATCCTATACTCTACTTCCCCTCACTTCTCAATCTATTTCACTATACAAATAAATAATACAATTCCCTACAATATATACCCCTCTTTACAACATGACTTTCACCACCAACTCAACACTACCTAGCCTTTCTCTAACCATTATCTGGCAACATCTATTGCCTTCACCTCAAGCCAATAATGAATATTATAAATCTACTCACATAACTGCTACTTATTTGTCTAAACTTGCTTCCTACTCTCATATATCTCCGAATCTATACACAAAAAACATTACATTACCCTCCTCAATAAATTAAGAATTCTACCCCTACAGGGAAAGCCAAAATAAAACTAATATCAACATATGAACATAACTCCAGGAAGAAATTAAAACCTATTAATCTCTCACGCATTTAGAGAAATTGCAATTTGCTAATCTCTCACACACTTACTCCAACCTAATTCCATGTGGTGACATTCACCCCAACCCTAGACCTATCCCATCCCCTACTCACCATAACAATTGTCACAAATCTTTTAATTCACTACCCTTATCCTCCAAAGTATCAGAAACAAAATTCTAGATCTGCATACCTGGATTGAACATAACAAGCCCAATATTATAGCAGCAACAGGGACTTGGCTAAAACCTTACATTAAAAAGTCCAATTTTCTTCTGCCAGGCTTTGCTAGCCTAAGAACAAATAGACTCCAAAAAAGTGGAGGCGTTCCTTTGCTATATCTTAATACTTTTAATATAGTCCTATACAACAAAGCCATTCCCACATTTTCCACAGCCGAAATACTAATATCCCACATGAAAATGAATAACAGCAAAACCATCTGCATTATAGTTCTTTATATCCCTCCCGGCAATAACATCCCCATAGTTGAGGAAATTCTAGCCTGGGCAGCCAATAACATAGAAAATGAAACAGTCATAGTTGGTGATGTAAATATTAACTGGCTAGATATCACACATCATCACCCAACCAAAAGCATCAACCTGTATAATTACACCCAACTTATTACTACCATAACAAGACCCCACAAAAAAGGCCAGTGGCTCAATTCTGAACTGGGTCTTTGTCTCTGACCCTAGGAGAATCTCCTCCAAAGGTACACTTCCAAACAGCATTAGTGATCACTTACTTGCATACATAATTTACAAACCTACCCCACTGCTTAATACACATCACTATACGTATACTAGAGACCTAACCCATTTCTGCTCAACTACCTTTAATAATACTCTGCTAAGTATCAATTGTCATCCACTAAAAGTCCTTCCCCTGGATAATGTTGTGAAATTCTTTAATTCCACTTTCCTCCAGGTAATACACAATCTGGCAGCACTCCAACATAGGAGAGTGAAAGCTAATCAGGCCAGGTGGCTCACTAAACCTACCAAACAACTCATGAAAGCCAGGGACAAGGCCTGGAGGCTGCGCCAGCAAAGTAAAAACCCCTCTGATTTTACTAAATACAAACAACTATGAAAGCAAGTAAAGTAGCTAGTCATCAAAAACAAACATGAACACTACATTACCCTAAAGAACGACCATATGCAAAATCCCAAAATATTCTGGAGATCCATAAATTCACTACTAAACCCAGGCAAAAATGAAAATCCCTCTCCAGATCCAGACAGGACCCCAGCCAAAATAGCTTCATTTTCTAACTCATTTTTTTAAAATAAGCATAGCCAACTTCTCCAACAGCTTCCCACAATTCAACCCACCTCCCCCAGACCTATTGGCAACATCAAGAACAAACGTCTCTCTCTTACCCATACCTACCTCCCCCATAAAAAAAAACTTCTTCTTAAACTTAAACTTTCTCCTAATAACCTACCACCAGAGTTTCTACAAATTTCAGCTAACTATGTTGCCTACCCCATCAGTATACTTTTAAACAGATCCATTCAAGAGTCCTGCATACCTACTAGCTGGAAAAAAGTACTTATTCTCCCTCTCCACAAAGGTAGAAATAATAATGACATATCTAATTTCCAGCCTATTGCCATCCTCTCACCTATCTCCAAAATCTTGGAAAAATGTATTCATGGCCAACTACTTAACTACTTGCAACACCACAAAATCCACTCCTCAACCCAGCATGGATTTAGGCCTGGTCACAGAACCACCACCTCTCTCTTATCCTTCTTAGACACTGTTAACCAAGCTTGAGATGCAGGAAATCTTGTCTCTTCACTATGTCATGATTATTCCAAAGCCTTCTATACACTTTTCCACCCTCTTCTCCTTTCTAAACTCTCCAATTTAGGCATCTTTCCTCCCTCCCTAAACTGATTCTCTAACTACCTTACAGATAGAGAACAAGCAACCAAATTGCACCAATCCCTCTCTCCATTCCTTAATATCAATATAGGAGCCCCACAAGGATCCATATTAGGGCCACTGCTGTTCAACATGTTTATTAATGATTTCCATGCCACTATTACTCAAGCTACTGTCATCCAATATGTAGATGACTCTACCATCATCTGCACTGCCAAATCTACATCAGAACTACAGTCACTCACCCAAAGTGCCTTCACCTCCACTGAAACCTGGATGTATAATAACCATTTAGCCCTAAATGCTAATAAAACCAAACTCATGTTATTCAACCCTAAAATAACTACATCCTTTACCAAGACTGAATTTATCATTCATTCTCTCAACAACATTTGCATTGAAGTAGTCCCTTACACCAAACTTCTAGGTGTCAATATAGACAAAAAACGAACTTTTGACCAACATATCAACACGAATATACAAAAATCCCATCAGAAATTAGGCATCCTTTACAGGCACAAATACTTCCTCACCTTCTCCGCAAGACTATGCCTTGCATCTTCCTTTCTGCTTCCATCCGTTCTCTATGGCACACCACTTCTCACCAACATCCAAGCCTCTCTTAAATCCAAACTAGATGCATGTTACAATAAAATCACAAAATTTGTGACAAGTGCTAAGTACTCCCCCACCACTGTGTACCTCTTCAACTTCTAAACTGGCTCGAACTACCCCAGTATCTAATGTGCCTACAACTAACTACAGTTCATAAGCTAATCTACAAGCCTTCTAACAGCCCTGCCCCCTCCTCTCTGTTCACCATGCATCACCCTAATAGAACTCCCGATCTGCATATCAAATGCTTTTAAATGTAGCAAAACCCAACCTTTCTGCCGGTGAAATGCATTACCCCTATACCAGCGCCAAGCTATGGAACACCCTCCCTTCATCACTCAGAACAACTAGCAACCCTGAACATTTTAAGACATCCCTAAACCAACACATATCCTCCCACTGGCTATGAACATGTACTAGGACTGAGCACATAAAACCCAATATTACCTAGTCTGCCCATTTCTACAGCTCATCACCATCTTCCTTTCTATCACACAGATGCCACGATTCATCATATAAATACTCAGTGCTATCAACTTAAAATGTCCTAACATGAGAAAATCAGCCACATAAAAGCTATCTATATATTAGCATGTAGCTAACTATATCTCCTATTTAATTTTGCTATTAATGTAGTAAAGCCCAAATACCTCTACCTTACTTTCAGTATAACCAGCTATCACTATTATTTCCTCTCTACCCAGTAGTCACTGCAACATTCACATGCATACTAAATATTCTATTGCATTGGATAGATATGCATGATTGTCTTGTATTTTTAAAATTTGTTTTGCATTTTTAACCTAGTATTTCATAATTTGTATACTATCTATTTTACTGTATTGCCTCTCTGTAATTTGTATTTTTGCATTATGTCTATTTTGATTTAGAGCTTTTCTCTCTGGGCCTCCACTGACAATGGGCTCACTCTGGCCCAGTGGGTCTCCCAGTAAACAAATGCAAATAAATAAATAAATAATGAACACAACTTTTTATTTGAAGCTTCTGACAGATTTTCTTGTGGAAGTATTTTTCTTTCCACTAATTTCGCTCTTAATCCTTTTGTATATCTTCTGTCTGGAAATTCTGGGCTACTTGCATAATAGTAACCATCCATAATTTCTTTCTTATCCTCAATAGTCCACTCTGTCATCTTTATGGCTCTTTTTGGCCTATCAGTTTTTGTGATTTTTGAGAAATACTACTTCCTTCTACAATGGGGGGGGGGGGGCATCCTTCCCCTGGACCAGTCCTAGCCCTATTGTAGGAAGGTTTCATGTCTTGAGGATTCTATACTGTCATTTTCTAGTTCTGGCACCAGTGATCCTACCAGGATTGGGCACTTTTTTATTCTGGGTCTTGTGTGCCCATCTATATTTTTTATTTTTTAACCTACTTCTGCCCATGATAGGTTCTATATAAAATGCAATCTATATATCAATGTCATGTTGGTGAGATTTTGTGAAAAACAGGGTCTACCTAGTCAAGGTACTCACCAAGACTTGGGCATGAATTCAGTCCCAGCAAAACTACTCTCATTTGCTTGTTGATTTATCATCTCTCTGTTTGGATCCCTATTCATCTGTACAGGTGGACATCTGTCCAGTTACAGAGGTGAGGAGAAACTGTTATGATTTGTTCTTCTGGTGTTGGGATGAGTAAAAATAAGCGCATAAAGTTAGTGATTAAAAATTGCGGGGCTTTAATATACACTTAAATTGTTTTTGAACAGCAGGTGGTCACAATTATAGTAGATAGTAACATGATACTGAACTATGAGGATACCAGTTTATTCCACATAAAATGGGATATGCTATTTCTTCAGAAATGTTTCTTGTCTAAAATGTAATATTATTGACAAGGTCATTGTCAATATCATTTAAGAATAAGGATATCAAAAAGCTCAGATTGGAAGATGTGCCCTTTATGGAACCACTGGAGATTCTGAATTTGTTTTCTATTTAATTCAGAAAGTTCTCAAAGCGATAACATCCTTTTATATAAGGAAATCTAAAAGTACAAATGGGTTTTGAAGTGAAGGAACTGAATGACCCTTAGACTTTACAAGTCTAGGATTTAGCAAAGAAATATAGCCAACATTTTAAGTAAAAAAAAATTGCTTATGCAGAAAGCAGTGATATTCTGAAAACAATCTGGCATTCATTGTTTTTGAAATCAAATAATGCTGAATTCTTTCAAACAAAATTGTATGAATAGGTGGGTGTGGTGGGTGAAGTGAAAATGGATGCTTAGGTTGTTATGCTCCAGTTAAGATTAGGTCAATCACAATGTCTATTGTAACAGTAGAGACAGTTAATACTGGGACTAACATGATCAACAAAGTATAAATAAATAAATAATGCATTTGAAATAACAGGGGTTCTTGGGTGAGGATGCACTGATATATGGCCTTTGCAAAACCTGTAATAGGAAAATATTCCCACTCCTGTAAGGTACAAAATGATAGCTCTGCCATTTCCCAGGATAAACACTGGAAAGAATTCACAAAGCCTATACTCAATGCTGAAACAAGATTAGACACTATGTAACATCACTGGAAATATTTCCAGCTTACATTGTATGTTTATATCTCATATATTCTAATTGCCATTTGCAAAATGTATACCTAATATGTTTAGGATATGCAGCCAACAGTTTTCGGGTGATGTCAAACAAATCAGTTTTAATGTACTACAGTATCTGAGCATCTGGTTACATTTAGAAACTATAAGGTCATTGCTACAGATTCATAATTGTGCATGTGTGCTGATGTTGCATATGTTCTTCACTGGACTGGCTTACTAATCTGAGCAACCATATAATGTGTCAAAGTACAGTTCAGAGAGTGGCTAAATAACATGGCAATGATAAATGGCTAAGAAAGAGCATCTGGCCCTGTGTAAAAGAGGTATAAAACTTTTAATGCACCCCAGATGACCTACATTCGACTAACGGCATGGGTGCTGGAGGGACCAAATGGTGGAGAATGGGAGCGAGGGGTCAATGCTTACATGCTCATGCTGGGGAAGGGAGCCTGCCTAGGTTTACTGCAATAGCAGCAATAAGACACATGCTGCATGTGGTATACTTCTTGCTTGCTTTGGAGACTGCTCAGGCATCTCCAGAAGGCAGCAGTTGTGGGGCTCACAAGCCTGCCATGGAGGTTAGGGTGATGGCAGACTCCCCAGCAGCAGTGTGATATTGCGCCAGCATCCTCAATCTCCTCACTAACCCTAGTCATGAGCCAGGTTGAGCCCAGGAGGGGCTATGGTGTTTGCAGTACACCTTGCAAATAAGGGGAGGAGCTTGTGACAGCCAATGGTCAACTGCAAAGAGGGGAGGAAAATTAAAAGAACAGTCTTCCTAGAAACAGAGCTTTTTGTCTGAAGTTACTCAAACTGCACATTTCTTTCTTTTTCTGAACACTTGTCACACCGGAACTAATTGCAAATTGTGACAGAGAAAATGGGGCCAGGAGCTATTCATGACAGTACAGTTTCTACTGCAGTAGTAAAAGCAATAATTTTAACCGTTACGTACTTCAGTACATTTACTACTAGACTACATTCCTTATGGATACCTGCACTATTTACAGCACACATCAATGAACTGTACCATAAGCTTAAATGGGAATATATTCTTCCACTTGTATGAAAAGTTATTTCACTGTATATCAGCTCACATACTTTATTTTATATTTTACAAAGCCTTTCTCAGAGTATTTCTTACCCATTCTTCCCATGACTTCTTGGGATTTTCACTTATAATTGGGTCAAGTCGTTCCTTGAGAGTTCGGCAGGCAGCCTGGTGAGATATAACAAAATAATAATTATTACTGTACATTTCAGATATTTAATTGAAATATCTGAATAAAAAAATCTGACAATGCATGTATCTTGTAATTAGTTTTACATATTTCTGTTATAAGAATAGTAAATCAAGCTCTATATTAAATAATAAATATTTATTTATTTACTTGTTTATGTATGCATGTACCCCTTTTTAGCAGAGGCCTAGCATATGAAGAAAAGTTCCATGTAAAAATGAAAGAAGAATAGACTGCACATAATAAAAACAATGGAAAAGTACAATTTGGGTTATATAAAACAATAATATAAAGTTATATAGAGAAGACAAGCATTCCAATGAAAGATGGCTAGACTGTACATAATAATAATTTTAAAATAATAAAAAATTACAATTTGGGGTATGTGTAACATAGAGAATTATGATTGGGTATCTGATTGTAACCAAGTTATTATATATTTGAGACATGGATGCAAAGAAATTCACCTCAAAAGTGAAATCTTGGCAAACATGTCAAGAACACAAAATGCAGGGTTATGATCGGTGACCTGACCATAATCTTTTTTAATGCATGGAGCTTCACCTGTTCCATGTAGTACAAATTACAGAAGAAAAAAAAGTGCATAGTGTTTAGCCAGCTTTCAAAGCCATAAAGTAGTTAGGGAGCTCTGTCAAAAACACAGAGTGATATGTCTTACATTAGGGACAGGTACAGATTACTGGCACACACAGCAGATACAGCTTACATTAAGGAAAGAAAGACAGGGACAGATTACTGGTACACATAGCAGATAGGTCTTACATTAAGGAAAGAAATACAGGGACAGATTACTGGCACACATAGCAGATAGGTCTTACATTACAGAAATAAAGACAGGGACAGATTACTGGCACACATAGCAGATAGGTCTTACATTACAGAAATAAAGACAGGGACAGATTACTGGCACACATAGCAGATAGGTCTTACATTACAGAAATAAAGACAGGGACAGATTACTGGCACACATAGCAGATAGGTCTTACATTACAGAAATAAAGACAGGGACAGATTACTGGCACACATAGCAGATAGGTCTTACATTACAGAAATAAAGACAGGGACAGATTACTGGCACACATAGCAGATAGGTCTTACATTACAGAAATAAAGACAGGGACAGATTACTGGCACACATAGCAGATAGGTCTTACATTACAGAAATAAAGACAGGGACAGATTACTGGCACACATAGCAGATAGGTCTTACATTACAGAAATAAAGACAGGGACAGATTACTGGCACACATAGCAGATAGGTCTTACATTACAGAAATAAAGACAGGGACAGATTACTGGCACACATAGCAGATAGGTCTTACATTACAGAAATAAAGACAGGGACAGATTACTGGCACACATAGCAGATAGGTCTTACATTACAGAAATAAAGACAGGGACAGATTACTGGCACACATAGCAGATAGGTATTACATTACAGAAATAAAGACAGGGACAGATTACTGGCACACATAGCAGATAGGTCTTACATTACAGAAATAAAGACAGGGACAGATTACTGGCACACATAGCAGATAGGTCTTACATTACAGAAATAAAGACAGGGACAGATTACTGGCACACATAGCAGATAGGTCTTACATTACAGAAATAAAGACAGGGACAGATTACTGGTACACAGCAGATAGGTCTTACATTACAGAAATAAAGACAGGGACAGATTACTGGCACACATAGCAGATAGGTCTTACATTACAGACATAAAGACAGGGCAGATAACTGGTACACATTGCAGATAGGTATTACATTACAGAAAGAAAGACAGGGACACATTACTGGTACACATAGCAGATAGGTCTTACATTACAGAAATAAAGACAGGGACAGATTACTGGCACACATAGCAGATAGGTCTTACATTACAGAAATAAAGACAGGGCAGATAACTGGTACACATAGCAGATAGGTCTTACATTACAGAAAGAAAGACAGGGACAGATTACTGGCACACACAGCAGATGCGTCTTACATTAGGGAAAGATAGACAGAGACAGATTTCTGGCACACATAGCAGATGAGTCTTAAATTAGGAAAATAAAGACAGGGACAGATTACTGGCTCAGACAGCAGGCATAAAGAAAGCTTTTTTTTTAAATTCTGCTACTGTCATTTGTTGGCCAGTACTGACAGATTTTACTGCCTACTACAATACCCAGTCTTAAAAGCTTCAGCAGGGGTGCTTAAAATTATTGAGATTGTGTCTCACTCTGCAGAAACACTTTACTGATTTGTGTGGTGTTTTTTTCTTTTAAGAAAGCTGTGCATTAATTTTGCTCGAATGACCCATTATAATACTTGTGCCATGTTCCATGCGCTATAATAATATAAAAGTCATACAGATTAATGGACAAGGAACATGAAAAGGGATATAAAAGTGATGAAGAAAGGTAAGCTGATAGAAAGCATAAGCAAATTGTAAGATGAGTTTGGAAGAAAAGAACACACAAGTGAAAAACAGTAAAAGAAGATACGTTAATGTGGAGTACTTTACAAAGATGAGTCTTAGGAGAAAAAAGAGATCATGTCTTCTGCAAGGGGGGAATTATTGCTAGAAAGAAACATGGATGGAGCAATAATTAAATATAAAAAATGTACAAGAAATAATATAGAGTTCAACAGTGGTAAAATGATATCAGGCCTTATGACAAAGTTAGATGAATAGGAAGCTGAGGCTGGAAAGGGCTAGGCTGAGGGAACATGTACAGGAGCAGACCCAAGAGTTTGGGAAGTGGACCTTGAGTCCAACTTTAAAGGTTTTGAAATTGATATTTGTCAAAGAGTAACAGGAAGATTATTTCAGGTTTTAGATAGGTAAGTAGAAAGTAAAGCATCACCATAACTGTTGTGTGATCTTACGGATGAGGCAAGGAAAGCAGCTTGAGTAGAGAGGTCTGATGGAGTATAACATTGGATGAGAAATTTAATGGCTGGACATTTATCTGAATGGTAAAGGAAATTGTCAGCAAATGTAGTGCATTAGAGGAAGGTAGAATTTTGAAATAATTTCTGATCATATAGTAGAGGGCTTTAAATGTGAAAGGCATGTCTAGGTAGTCATGCCAGTACTAGAAAGTTTTCTCCAATAGTTTTTATAGCAATCCATATAACATATTAAGTATTAAGGCATGGGACATTTTGGAGTACAAATATGTGAACAGGATAAAGGTTTGTTTCTGGAACCCACTCTCCAAAACAAATCACAGTACAGATCAACAGCTACAAATGACACAAATCTCCTTTGTTGTGACTAGAGTGGCCAATGACTATTCATAATACTGCAATATAGCATTAAGTAAAACATATGAACATATGAGATATGGCTAAATAAATGCATTCAAACATTCAGAAAACTTATAGCTTACTCTCACAATAAACAGAGGAGGGTTAAGTATTAACATACGTTACATAATTTGGCAGCTATGCATTTGCCACTCTGTGAGGACATTGATGCCACCTCTACTGCCCCCCCTCCCAGTGGCACAAGCAGACAGTAAAAAAAACAAAGTCATTTGCCAAGGAGGGCAGCTTACCTTCCATTCCTCAAATCCTCCACCTTTCCCAGTTAGACCCATTGTACCGGAACAAAAAATCAAACCCATCACTTCTGTGCAACTGGCTCTGCTGTTTTGCTTGCTTCATCATTTTTGTGCCATTTCTATTAAACACATCATTGACTATTTCCCACCCCATGACTACAATATTGATTTAAAATACTGAAATGCTTAAATCATTACAACTTTTCAATTTTTTGAAACATTATAACATGTCGACCAAATTAGCATCTTTATTATACATTTTACTGATACATTTAAACTAAATAATATTTCCCAAACTACTCAAAGCTACCATGGATGCTGAGCACATAAAATGTATTTTAATTCCACTGTAACAGAAATAGATTATGGTACATCAGTTTGTGTTACATAGATGCCTGCCCATTTTTAAGACTTTAAGATATACACATTGACAGTGAATTGTAAGGCGGGAGTAGAAAAATTAAAATGTTGAAATTGTAAAGGTGCAACACAGAGATTCACAGAAGACTGAAAGCAGAACCACCTGCAATAATATGAAAAAAGACAAATCAGTTAAGCACAACTATAACATGAGACTCAGTCTTAACAAATGTAAAGCACTGAAGAAGATGAATAGAGCACTGGAAACCACTGGAAACAAATGTGACTTTAATATGCAAGTAAAACTTTCGCCAACAGGCTTCATCAGGCAAAAACATAAAATTGATTTTAAAAGAATTTATAAAAGACAGCATATCACATGACTAATTATCTCTTAATTGCTTTAAATAATTAAACTTACTCATGAAAATATCTAAGTGCTGGTTTTAAGGTGAAAGCATCATTAAGTCCTGGTAGTATATGTGCTTTCAGTCTTAGTATCCAGCGCATTTCCTCACACTCAGTTAATAGCTTAATGTCATTGCCACTTAGTGGCATATAAATCATCTTTAAAATCATAAATTTAAAATTCTGTGCATCCCCTTTCTCAGAAAATGTAAAGCATCTCTTGCTTAACTTGTTAACTGGTTAACCTTAGAGGGGCACCATCCACACAGCCACTGGGGTTCTTTTTGCCCCTACTTTTGCCTTATTGTCTAGATCATAGATGGGTTTCCTAGTCCCCCAGCCAAGTAGGCTTACCCCCACCAGACATACTTATTTGTCTTTCCTCAGATGGGGGAACTACTTGACTCCATACCACCTGATAGCAGCCTGAATCATACTGTACATGGCCTATGGGGATATTTTTACTAACCATTAATCCCCTCACATGGCTGATATGTTTACCATATCACCACAATGTATGTATGCCCTCCCACTGATGTGTCCATGCTGTCATGTATATGCTACATAGAACTATCATCATCAGCTTTTAATACCAAGCAGACATACCCTGGTTAATGGTCAAAATGAAGACTTTCATTTGCACAGGAACAATGACCAGCAGTGGCCACCTCTCTTTCTCTCCCAGGATGGGTGAGACAACATAAGCCTCTCAGTCTCATCTTTCCCTTCCTGGCTGTTACAGAGCATGTGTTGCTACCTGAACTCATATCATCTGGGCAGAGGTCAGGCCTTTATCCCTTTATACCACAATGCTGGGCCTTGAAGGGGTGGGGTGTATTTCTGACATGAATAGCAGCACTTGGATTTGTGCAGGCTTGTTATCAAATAATTGGTAACAAGGGATGAAGATGTTTCCAAATGCAACTGCAAAATTTGTTTACATTGTGGATAATAAATAAATAAATATGCAAAAAGAGAATATACAAAAATACTTGCATGCTGAAATGAATAAGGATTTGAGTGATAATGCCAAGGCAGGAATTTAAGGAAATACACAAGTACTGACCATCTAGCTGAGAATATCTGTTAGATCCCAAAAATTATGGCCAAACCTCCATGGAAATTCTTAAAACAGAATAGGATGCATTTATCAAATGCCAGGTAAGCATCATGCCCCGCCCACTGTTATTGTAATATTAAAGTCCAGCTTGGCATATTTGATAATCTTATTTATTATAATAATCAGCATGTAAGGAGGGGGAGGCTCATATGTACTCATTTGATATACACAGAATCAGACATATTCTAGAGTAATTCCTGCTGCAGCAGACAGACACACGTGTACGCACACAGGCTGCTCACAACTTCTTTGAAACTATTATTATATCATGGGCACCAACCATACTGTGTAGAAGTAAGACCTGTGAAATAGTACACACTGAGTATCTCATGTTGTGTTTTGTTTAACTGCTGTGAAAGAGCAAACCAGTTACATTTTGTAATGCTTTGTATAAGCCTGGTGAAGAATAGGCCACTAATAGCACTGTGAAGTGCTTTGTATAGGCTGAGTGAAAAAATGGACATTGAGCATTCAGTGTGGTGCTCTGAAATGGCCCTATGAAGGCCTAGTTATTGAGTATGTTTTGTACTGCCATCTGTAAGCCATGTGAGGAGGGGAATATTGAGTATATACTTTGTACTGTGTGTATGTACTTTGAAAAAGTGTACAATAGGTATATTGTGCAGTGATTTGTGTACAACTTATGAAAGAGTGAGTTGAGTTCCAGCTTTCAAACATTAAACATATGATATGCTAGTTGCTAACAGTGAATAATGGATAGTTTTAAGGTCTTCTTAAAAATTGAATGTAAAAGAAAATGTTCCAATTTACCTTCACTGCCATTCCGTTCACATCTGTAGCAAAAGATGCTGCTGATTCTATTGTGTTGGGCACTGTTTTAGTGCTTGTGTCGCTGATGTGAATGTATGATAAAGGAATTTTCAACTCACGACTTACAATCTGTTAAAGATAGCAAATGACTCCATGAGAATGTATATTTAAAAATTGGTTGTTTACTAATAAATTTCACATGAGAAATTGCACCAAGAATTCTTTTTACCATAACATAGTTTATTAAAGTGAAAGTCAACACCACCAGTGCAGTATGACATTAAATTAATTCCAAGTCTGGTAAACATTAAAAAAATTACATCTAAGTACAATAAATGACATTTACATACCCTGTTCATAGTCAACAAATTTAGTGAGAGGGAACTGAATTAAACTATACACACATCATCCGTCCATCCATCGAAGACTGCTAAGTCACATCTAACTCCTGTAGCGACCCCATGAAGAACTGCTGTCTTCCACAGAGTTTAGTAGGTAAGTAAGGAATAGAAGTGGACTGCAAGGCTATTGTTCCATATCACTCATACACACACACACACACACACACACACACACACACACACACACACACACACACACACACAGACACACACACACACACACACACACTGCAT
Source organism: Protopterus annectens (assembly GCF_019279795.1). Classification (NCBI taxonomy): domain Eukaryota; kingdom Metazoa; phylum Chordata; order Ceratodontiformes; family Protopteridae; genus Protopterus; species Protopterus annectens. The sequence goes on along the minus strand of NC_056739.1, from coordinate 1,710,865,668 downwards.
AGATGCCTATGAAGAATTTACAGTCATGGACCCATCTACATAGCCATATAACAATAAGTACATTAAGATAGGTTCATAGGTATGTAGTAGACTAATGGCCCTGGAGCCTTTACAACCCTAGCCCATAGAAGTACCCTGGCATCGTGCATCCCAATGTTAGATCCCAGAGCCACTGGAGTGATCCCCGGGGTGAACTTGATTTCTCTTGAAGAGGGCCAGTGAGGTGCTCTGTTTGACATGTATGGGAAGTCTATTCTAGAACATGGGCAGTCTCTAGGTTATGAACTTGTCCCTCCAGTATGTTCTGTTGATTGTGGTAATGAGGTTGAGGTCTATGAGGTTGAGGTCTCTGGAGCGTGTGGTGTGGAGGGATTGGGATTTCTGTAGATGTAGCATTTCTAACAGGGCTGGGTCAGACATCACTTTGTAAGTCAAGTAGAGATCACCTCTTAGTAGACGATATGAGAAAGAATAGCTGGAGTTTTTTGACTCGGTCCATGTAGGACATGTGTTTAACACCTAGGATCCTCTTCATGAGGTACTTCTGTGGCCTCTTCAGCTGTTCCAGGTGTCTAGTGAGGTACATGCCAAATGGGGCATTATACTCAATGACTGGCCTAATGAGGGAAGAGTAGAGAGGGAGACAATGACCTCTTTCTTCCTGGATGCAAAACCCTTGGTAATGAGATATTCCACATAGAAGGACTTTCTGATCACAGTGGAAATATGTTGGTCAATGGACAGGTTGCTGTCAACCTGTGTTGCCAGATCTCTTATAATGCCTTCAGTGTTCAGTGGGCTCCCATCGATATGGTAATTAGTGGGAACTGACTTTTCCCAAAGGGGATGATGACGCATTTCTTGTCATTAGGCTTAAGGCCAAGGTTTTGACATCAGTCATTGGTCCCAGTGAGGCCTTTCTGTAGGATGTCTGCATCACTTGGGGAGTTAATAATGGTTCCCAGCTTGCAGTCATCTGCAAACTTGGTCAGCCAGAGTCCCGCAATGTTGACCTGGACTACTGAGAAGTAGATGCCAAACAGGAGAGGGACCAGGACCGAACCCTGTGGGACTCCACTCGTAATTGGTCGGCAGTCTGACTTGGAGTCCACTACTTTCGCACTGTGGATTCTATCTGTGAGCCAGTTTGCAACCCACCTAGTGATATAGGGGTTGATACCTAGTTTGGTGAGTTTATCAATGATTCCTGAGTGAGAAATGGTATCAAAGGCCTTGGCCAGATTGAGGTAGGCTGTATGAACTGCCTTACCCTCATCCACAGCTCTGGTGACTGTCTCAAAGAAGTCAACCAGGTTGAGCAAGCATGATCTACCTTTCATAAAACTAAACTGCATGGGATCTAGAGTCTGGAGATTCCTTATATCCTTGTTAATTAGGTCCATGATGATGCACTCCATAGCCTTACATATCAGACTCATCAGGCTAATGGGGCGATAATTCCCAGGGTCTGTAGTTGCTCCCCTTTATGGAAAGGAATGACTGTAGCAGTGCACCATTCGGTAGGTACAAAGCCTGAGGTGAGGCTGAGAATGAACAGGGCACACAGATGTGGTGCCAGTTCACTTTGTAGTTCATGTAGAACACAGACGGAGATATTGTTGGGTCTCATGGAAGCTGTATTCTTGGCCTCGGACAATGCAGCTTTAACCTGTGCTGCAGTGATACTGCAGACTGCCTGTCTTTCTTCCGGTATTGTGATTGGTCCTCTGGGGGGGGGGTTAAAGTTGGCACTGAATCTGTTGGCCAGTATGTTGCCAATATGTGTTGGCTCAGTATAGGAGGTACCATTCTGCAGTAACTCGGAGCAAATCTGGGTATTGCCATGAAGATTCTTGATATAACTATGGAAGGCTTTGTGGTTGTTTTTACTGTCTGCCGCAATTCTGCCTTCATAGCTGGTTTAGTGGTTTTGATGAGGGATCTCCACATTTTGTTGAGGCTAATAAGGGAGTTTTTCCAGTCTTGGGACTTCACCTTTTTCTGCAGCAGTTTCTTCCTTCTGTTGTAGAGTTTATTAATGGCAGGGGACCACCAGATTTCCTTCCTTTTTTTTGGATGAGAGCATCTTGGTTCTGTTGGGAATGGCTAGTTCCATGCATTTATGTACAGTACGTGTTCGTACAGTGCACTGGTGTATGATTCCTCAGACATGCTTCTATTTTCTATTGGCATGGGTGCCATGAAGTTTGCCACCTATGATTTTAGGAGCCCAAAGTCAGCTTTGGAGAAGTTTTCCATGGTGGTTACCTTTGTGGGGAGTGTGAATGAGATGTGGATTTCCATGGTGATAATGAGGAATTGACTACTGGTGTAGAGTAATGGTTGCCCATGTTAGCAATAACCAGGTCAAGGATGTTGCTTCTTCTACTGGGGGTAAAAATTATCTGGTCCAGAGCATTGTAATTGATAAATTTCAGGAAGCATTGGGCCAGTGTATTGGTGCATGAATAGTTTTCCTAGTTGATGGAGGAGTAGTTGAAGTCACCTAGTATGAGAGTGTTGGGTTGGACCCAAATAGTTTCCAGGGTGCTTAGGAACATGGAGTGAGAGTCTTGGGACATGGTTGGGGACCTATAGCAGGCTATGACCTGAATCGCCATCTTACCCAGTGTTAGTTGTACTGAAGTATCTCAGATGCATTATACTGGGCTACTTGTCTGGAGGTGTGCACATCCTTTATGAATATGGAGACACCACTGCCTTTGGAGCGTCAGTCCATGTTCTGTGGACAAAAGGTGTGGAATGAGTTGTAGCCTGGTAGCACAACGGTGGTTTCTGCTGCTTTAAACCAGGTCTCTGTTACAAAACAAATGTCGATGTTCTCCATTTTGAGGAGTGCTTCGAGCGAGTGCATCTTCAGATTAAGACTTCTAGCACTGAGCAACATGACCCTCAGATTGCATTTATTTATAGCTGTTATGGTAGTAATTTGGTCTTTGGAACACCTCCTAAAAAGGCACTATAGGGGTGGCAAGAGCTTTAGCCAGTATCCGGAACCCCAAAGGTGATAGATGCAGGCCATCTCTGGCAAAGCATCAAGGTGTGTCAGTCATGTCATCCCAACCAGACAGATACTGGATCCCCTTAGAATGACACCAGAAACATAGCCAGTTGTTGAATCAATCATTTTCTGCTTGTACTAAGGTATCATTTTCAGTGATGGTAGGATGCCACTCAGGGCTAGGGTCATACCTGCCTGGGCCACATAATCCGAGAGGTCCACCATGTCTCTTTTCATGTAGTCCAGGGAGGTGTGTCTCAGGTCATTCACACCCACATGGACAATGACAGAGTCATACTTGTACTTGTTGTGGAGTGACCTGACTGCGTGTGATATGTGGTGGATGCTGCCACCTGATAGACAGCTGACTGTTGCCTTCTGCCTATTCAACCTAGTGAGTGGGACATCAGTGTGTCTCACTATTGAGTCACCTATGATTAGTGTATTGGGAAAGCTGTTTTGCCTTAGGGGCTTAGGTTGAGGGGCACACTGTGTAGGTGAGCTATGTGTCTTGTGGTTTGTACTGTGTTGTGGTGATCTAGTGGGTTTCTGCCTTGTAGGTCTCTTGATTGGCATTTGAGTGCCATATGATTCTAATGTATCATCAGTATCTTCTCAGTTAAGTTAGTCTTGATTTTTAGTAATTGCTTAAAACTTGCAATAGCTAAAACCAAAGAGAATTTATGTCATTTTATGTTCCAGCACTCTCCATTTTAAACATCTATCTATAACTTAGAAAACAAAATGCTCACGTAGTGTCAGGAAAAAACATAATTCCATTGAAACTGATACAAACAAAACTCGTTTGATGCATTTATTTGTCACAAATAAAATGAAATTATTTATTATTCACTTTTTAAATAAACCTAATATAAATGGAGAGATAAATCTATTAGATAATATTGATTCTTCTTTCTTTAAAAAGATTTCTTCTTCACAAAAATAATTTATTAAAACCTATATTTTTACAAGAAATTACCCAAAAAAGTTATTACAGTTAATAAATATCCTGGGAATGATGAAATAATACCTGAACTATATAAATTATTTCCTCAAAATAGCATAACTGTTTTACTTAATGTTTTTGCAAAAGTATATGACATAGATCAAATTCCTCCTTCTTGGTAATATTCATTAATCACTTCACTTTTAAAGGAAGGTAAAGATCCTCAAGAATATTCTGTGTATAGAACTACCTCTCTACTTAATGTAGATTATAAACTATTCGTGTCAATTTCAGCTGACTGATGAAATAAATTTTACCAACAATAATTAGTTTAGATCAATTGGGATTCTTCCATAATAGGCAAACTTTGGATAACATAAAAAGATTAATTACTCTAATGGATGTAATGAATAGTAGGAAAACTGAATCTTTATTCAATAGCTTAGATATTGAAAAAGTTATTGCTTCTTTGAATTGGAACCATTTCTTTAAAGTACTACAGTCTTTTGATTTTCCCTCTAGTTGTATAAAATTACTAAGGCTTATCTATAATAACAATAAAGTATATGAAAAACTAAGCTCACATACTTCCAATTACATACATTTAACTAAGGGAACTAAACAAGGTTGTCCTCTTTCCCCCTTATTATTTGATTTGGCTACTGAAATATTTGCAATCCTTATTAATTCAAATACTAATGCTTCAGGTTTAGGAGTCAATAAGGAATATAACTTCAAAATAATGTTATTCACTGATGATATTCTTCAAACCATTACAAATACCCCACAAACATTAGAAGAATTAAAGAAAATAATTGATAATTTTCAAAAAAATGTTTAATTAATATTTCAATAGTTCCAAATCGAGCCATATCTTTATTAATAAGAAAAAATCAATAAATTCAGATATTTCATATTTGGGTAAAGAAACTAATACAATGTTAAATTTAGGTGTACACATTTGTGATACTACAAAAGAAATCATAAATTATAACTATGAAAAAGTAATATCTTCTATATCTAAGGTTACTGATTCCTGGAACAAAATATACATCTCATTCGAGGATAGATTATAAATTATTAAAATGTCTTTATTTCCAAAAATTGTATATATAGCGCAATCTCTTACATTACCACCAAATAAGAAACAAATAAAAACAATAAATAGGCTACTTATAAACTCTCTATGGTATCCAAATAAGTCTCAATTGAATTTGAATTATCATTTTAGACCTTGGAAAAATGGGGGTGTGAACTTTCCTAATATAGAAAATTATATAAAAGCAGCAATTATTAAAATGATTTTGAATTATTAGATGAAAAGTATGTATTTAACTGGAAAATTTTACATCTTGAGTTATTGAGCATTAACAAACTAAATTCTTTAGGCTCAATTAAATTTAATGCTTATAATCCTTTTTGGATTTTTATCTGTAAGTATATTCAAATATATATGAATTCCCCATCTGAGTCTGATTATTTAAATTCAATCTTAAAAAATATTTTAAAAAGATAATACTGAAAATATAAATTATAGACACTAGTTTGAATCTCTAATTCATTTTTCATTAACTAAAAACTTAATGAATAAACTGCCTCCTCATATTTTTAACTCTTGAAACCATAAACATGTTTATTATGCTTACCAAATTTTTGATGGGACTACATGTAACTCTATTGAAACTATTATTTTAGAGTTTAATATAAATAATAATGAATTAAACTATATAAATAATAATGAATTAAACTATTTACAATTAATTTTAATATCTTTGCAAACTAAATTTTCTCACTCATTTAACTCTACTTGAACTGAATGTCCTGGATGGGTTCTAACCTTACTTGAAATTATTTATAAGCAACGTGAATTTAATAATATAATCTCAAAAATATTTCAAATGCTAGCCAAGGATTATTCAAATTTAGATAATAATTTTTGGAACTTCTTTTCTAAAGAATATTCTATAGCCTCCACATATCAAAACACATTTCAGCTTCTCTCCTCACTTAAAAACACATCTTGGACTCTCTATTGGAGTGTATTTACTTGGAAATTTTTATTTAGATCTTTTATAACTCCTGTAAGAGTTGCAAAAATGAGAAAGGAAAAGTCTGGGGCTGCTGGAGATGTACTAGCCAAATTAAGGCTAATTGGTCCCATATGTTTTTTGATTGCTATATGGTTCAGAATTTTAAGGTAAAAATCCAAGATTTTTTCAAAGCATTATGGAATGATACATTTATATTAACAAAAGAAATGGTTCTCTTTAATATTATAGGAACAAACACACAAAAGAAAGACTTTTCTTATTTAACTTGGACTATACTTGCTGTAACTAGAAAAACTATTACAAGAAATTGGAAAGCCACTTCAAAATCAAAATTTGAAGACTTTATTTCTCTTTTAAAGGAGGTCACAATCAAAGAAACTAAAGTAAAAGAGAGAACAATGTATCCAAGCAAATTAAGGAATAATCCTTGGTTGAAGGCTTTGGTCCTTATTAAATTGACATCTTCATGTTCATAATTATTTACTCTGTTATTAGGATTGTGTGTTGTTTTATTTATCATTATGATGGTCCCAAATTTATTGTACATATTGTAAATGCTTATATTTAGTTTATTTTTTCAACTTCATTGCATTTTTTCATTCTAAGATATTTGAGCATTTTTTGATTTTGCTGTTTTTTTCTCTTTTCAAAAAATATTTACTTAATAAAAATATTTCTGAAAAAAACTATTTATGCAATATAAAACACTATAAAACTTAGCAGTTAAGCACTTTCATCCCTGACCATTGGGACTTCATCAGAACCATATACCTCAATCACACCTAAGTTTAAATACCATCAAATAAATCATGCAATTCAAAATAAATGCCAGTTAAGAAAGTATCATCAATTAAAATCAATGAATAAATAATCTTGCTAAAATATTGAAAAAGATAAATAATGATAAATACTTAAAATAGCACTCCAAAATAAAAATACAACACACAAATAATATGTAATAGTATGTAAAAATATATACTGTAAACATTATTAAAGTTTAAAGTAAGAAAAAAGGAAAGAGCGTGAGGCAGATACAGCTTCAGTGTATCGCAGCTGTTACACTATTCCAAATATGTTGTTTGTGCGCCAAAAGCAAAAAAGGTAAATGGTTGAAAAGTTACCATAAAGTTACCAAGTAAACCAATAATTCCCAGCGTGAGTCAGGTACAACTTCAGCGTATCGCAACTGTTACGCTGTTCCAAATATGTTATATGTGCGCCAAAAGCAAAAAAGTTAAATAGTTAAAAAGTTACCAAACAGACCAATGGTTCTGAAGCGTTTCCAGCTTCTTTCAGCAAATTTTTAGAACGTTGCCAGCTGGGCTAAGATGTTTAAGCATTACCAGCTTAACTGCTCCGTACTATCGACCAAAACTTGCAAACCAGTATTCAAACAATACAATGTCAGTAGCGTTCCACTTCTCGGCCAATAAATCCCTTATTTAGAAGAAGCAACTTTCATTTCACCTCATTACACCAACAAATGACGGATCGACCAAGATAATAATCCAAAGCTTTATATTTATTCAGTATACAGCAGATTGGCTGGCGCTTTCACCCGTAGGCTTCATCAGGCCACTTATAACTGATATGCAGTTCAAGTATATTTATAATACTATTTAAATTAACATCACTTCCTTTAGTAATACATCACTTCTCCAACATTTTCCAATTTGCGCACAACTATGCATATTACATTCAAAGAACCATCAATGTGCAAAAACTGCTTAATACTTTTGCCCTTTTTTCTTACTTTAATACTTTTGCCCTTTTTTCTTACTTTAATACTTTTGCCTTATAAGGAGCGTGTTTTAACAGCCAATATTTACATTCTCATATTTATTACTACATTATTAAAGTTTAGCACTCGTGAGTTTTAAAATGGGGAGAATGGACACCTGCTTATTCAGCCAAGGATTTTGTTTAGGAGATTATCTATTTATTAATTTTAATTGATGGTACTTCTTTAACTGGCATTTATTTTGAATCACATGATTTATTTGATGGTATTTAAACTTAAGTGTGGTTGAGTTATATAGTTATGATGAAGTCCTGATGGTCAGGGATGAAAGCACTTAACCATTAACCATTTTACAGTGTTTTATATTGTACAAATCATTTCATTTCATTTCATTTTTGATGAATTTGAATAAATACTCTGCACAAGTCTTGTTTTACATCAATTTTTGTGGACTTACATTTTTTCCCTGACACTACATGAGCCTTTTGTTTTTTCAGTTCTCTTTCTGACTGCACATTCATGTGCTCTTTTTGTTTATTAGCTGTTTCTAACTTGCTATATTGACTTATCTACATAGAATAGTTATGTTTGGTTCCAACCTTTTACAATTATTTCAAGAGGGAACTGAGACCAAGCTATTTTATATGGGTTGGAGATGGCAGCATTGACAAAAAGACAGTAGTCTGAGCTGGAGGTGGCAAAGTTAAAGATGTTAAGATTTGCATTGGGTGTGATGAAGATGGACAGGATTAGGAATCAGTATATTAGAGGTCAGCTCAAGTTAGATGGTTGGGAGACAAAGCTGGAGAGGTGAGATTGCATTGGTTTGGACATGTGCTGAGGAGAGATGCTGGGTATATTGGGAAAAGGATGCTAAGTATGGAGCTGCCAGGTAAGAGGAAAAGAGGAAGGCCTAAGATAAGGTTTATGGATGAGGTGAGAGTGGACATGCAGGTGGTTGGTGTGACAGAGCAAGATGCAGAGGACAGGAAGAAATAGAAACAGATGATCCACTGTGGTGGCCCCTAACAGGAACAGCCAAAAGAAGAAGAAGTCTTACTATTACTATTATTTCACAGGGGGCCCTTCTTACATAGATTAGCACTCATATCATTTATGTACTTTAGTAATGCTACATCTAAGTCATGTTTGAATGGTTTATAAACACGCAATGCTTCAACACCAACACAGTAACAGTGCTTAAAACTAGCATTATTAACATTCTTGACTACACTTAACAGAACAATTTCAATAGTGTGATTTAAATAAAAGGTTTTCCAACTATAAATAGCATGTCTAATATGAATATATTTAAAAAAATCTTTGTGGAACACAATTCTGGTTTTATAAATTTGATTGTCATGTTCTATAAGTTCCTAAAGGTGTTTATTACCACTACCATGTTATGGAAATACGTTTTTTTCTTTGTTAGTTATTAGAGCTGGATAATGAAATATGTATGATGCATATGCTATTACTAAGATAATATTATGCAATGCTTTCCTAACAGCTGACCGTAGGGACTATATGTAACCTGCATACTACATCACTTTGACTATTCTTGTAGAAGTTTAAGGCCATGATTAAGAGCAAGCAGGGAAGATAGTGAGTTATTACTGCTGATCTTAGGGGTTTTCTGCCAGAAGGGAATAATCACATTGCAACTCTCCCAGTTATTAATTTTTTTTCTTTTTTTCTTTCAAGCAATAACAAAATGAAGGTCTAAAGTTTCTTTACCATGTGTTGTGAGGGGGAAAAGGGACATGATAAAGAATATAAATAATGCTAAGAAGGCAGTTTTATTTGTCTGAATTAGTCAAAACTTCAACCAGATGAAGCACACTGCTCCACATTTCAGATCACTGACACCCAGAAAAAAAAGTGTTTTTGAAAGGAGGCAAGCTCCCACCCTCCTGAACACTTCATGTGGTCATGTTTTACCCCTTATACCAGCTTAAATATATACTAACTCCATGGTCACAAAAACGTGGAGAACATAGAAAAGCCCACACAAAAGAAACCTGTACAGATGTACAAGCAGAAACGTCACTATTAGTAACATCTTATGGGGATCAACAGTTTGGAAGTTCAACATCAGGGAACTGAAGTTTATGCATTTTTAGCTTCTCTAGAATAAACTGCTGAATGTGGTAACTATGGAATTTTTTATTGAATAGCAGTAGAAACAGCAAAGGGGAAGAGTATACCTCTCTACTGTCCAAAGTTTAGCAGAAGTTCCAGATTATTGCCTCACACTTTTGATCTGTTCCTTATAAAATGTATAGTTTTCTGGCAAGTCATTGACAATGGAAGTCCCTAACTAATGACAGACATTTGAGTTTCAGACTTCATATCCTTCAGAAAAATGCAAGTTAATACAAAGACTGTTAGTCTAGCAGCTTTCTGAGTTTATAATACGATTAATTAAAATCTTCCCGATTTTGAACCTTTGTACCTATATCATTTTTGTCTATGTCTAAATTTCTCATACTAAGAGGTTAAGAGGTATGGAGAAGAGTGGGTGCCCTAACCTAGGGTCTCAACCAGGGGAAAGCTCTGTGATAAAGTGTTAATGATCCAGAAAGAAGATGAAGGATTTTCATACATGTCCGGCACACCTACCTTTTTTTAGACAGGAATCTCAAATTTCTACATAGTGAGCCATAAATTACGTCATGTGACTGTTTCAAATGCTGTTCTCAACTCAGTAGCAATTGCTAGCCAAGTAGGGAATTGCTAATACTTATTCTGGAAAAATTCAGCAATAGATGTATGTGTTCAAACCCTACTTAATCTTTATAAACCAAATCAACTACTATCAGAATTAATAATCATAATCAGGTTGCTTGCAAATAATTTCAAAACAATGTATTTTTGTTTGTTTACTGGTCACAACAGATACATTTCAGGCAGAGTTCAGGTGATTGGAATTATGATGGTAAGCAACAAATATAATATAAAACATACATAGACAGAAACAAGAAGCTAATATTGATATCAACAATAAAAATCACTATATCTGTGTAAATTATGCACCCTAAAGAAGTTTAAAAAACTAAAAAAAGTTATTATGTCATCAATATTTATAATAATGAATTAAAAGATTAACTGAATGAAGGGAAGAGTTGAGGATAAAAAAAAATCTTAGAACAGGCAATGATGTTGTTGTTTAGGTGATGTGCCCTGTCTTATGACATCGACATTTGGCTTGGTTATGCAGGTATGCAGGTGTTTCTTTTTTGTTTTTTTGTGTGTGTGTGTGTGTGTGTGTGTGTGTGTGTGTGTGTGTGTGTGTGTGTGTGTGTGTGTGTGTGTGTGTTGAGGTCTAAATTCTGCAGAGGAGGGCAGGCTTTTTAACAGTCTTGTAATGTGCTTTTAGATTCAACCAGAAAATTGATGAGAGAATTAATCTTTAAGAAAAGTAGGAAGCAATTCCCATAGTTTGGGACCAAAGACTGAGAAAGCATGGCCTGTGCAATGAAACCTAGCTTGGAATGTTTGAAAGAGATGACTTAAGTGGTTAAGATTTCTAAGGTTGTATGTTGGTGGATCTCTGAATAGTCTGGAGGCTAGTGGGGGAAAGTCTCATTCCTGATACATTTAAACAGCTGAGAGGTGAGTAGAATATCAGCACATTGTTTCACATGTAGCAATTAGCTTTTTCAATGATTTTGCACTGGTGTTCATTTCCTGAGGGCAGACTGATTATCTGCATATAGTGTTTGAGATGGATTGAACGGTGACTGCATTTCTTTTAGAGGCTATAGCAATCAGAGAGAGAGAGACCATAAAGATACCAGAAAGATACCTTTATCTATGGCATTCCTATGGAATCTGGAAAGAAAAGGGGAGATCCTATTAGCTCAGAATAGGAGAGACCTAATATGTTTGTATGTATATTCCAGACAGCGATGAAAGTTCAGGAAGTGGTCCAACCCAATCCCTAGGTATTTGAATGTAGTGACATTTTCAAAAGTGTTATTTAGATGATCAAGTATTTGTAGAGTTCTGGAGACACAAGTGAACGTTGCCCGGTGCAAAACTCATTGTTTTGTTTTATGCATCATTGAACCAGTGAATAAGGGTATGAAAATAAACCTAAAGTTTGAGTTCAAGATAGGAGACAGAAGGGCTGGAGCAGAATAGGACCATGTCATCAGCATAAAGCAAGAGGGGGAGATGGGTAAGTCAAAAGGGAATTTGTTAATGTAGACAGAAAAAAGGAGAAGAGGGGTGCTACAGTAGATCCTTAGGAGATACCTTTCTATGGAGGGACTGATGGAGAGGTTGATAAGTTGAAATTTACTGAGAAGTGACAGTTTTTAAACCAGGGAAGTGTGTCATCACTAATGCTTATTTCAGTGAAATGGTCTAGGAGAAATGAATGATCAACTCACTCATCTCAAACATCACCATCCACCCACCATCTTTCAAGCAGCCTGTCTTACTTTTAATTATATGGATTGCAATACTTACATCTTATGATGTTTTTAAGTTTCAATGTTCTCACCTAGATGTTCCCGCATTCAACAACCCGGTAATTCAATAAACTAAAATAAACCCATATGATATTTTTTTCCCATCTCCATTAACATACAATGGAAGCACTATAAGTAACAGACATGTTACATACCTTCTATAGCTAGAGTGCTTGCACTTTTTTTTTCAGAAAGATCATTATATATTTTCACTCAGTACTTATTTTAAGCCATTCTCAACAATTATACAGCTCCAGCCAAAGAAAGTAGTTAAACTGTTTTTCTAAGGATTGTCAACTTGTAATCCTATAAACACTGACAGATCCTCCTCAAATTCTTCCTGAGATCATACCTCACAAGTGTGCCTCCTTATGAAGAATGTTTATCATTTTAAAACTTCATGTTCCTGTCTGTTCCACATTGAAGAGGTCTGACCCAATTTCAGTGTTAAAAATGTTTTAACTAATACCCATGGCAAATAATGCCAAATCATATAAATTAAATAAATATATTTTTATAAGTTTAAAGAAACACATTTTAACCATCATATAAGCTTCTTAGTTAAAGTTACTGGCAAGCTGTACATACCTCTCAACCTTTTAGGGCAAGAAATCTGGAGAAAGTCTAAAATAATGGAGGGACAAAGGTCCAAAAATAGGGACAGATTTTAAATATTGTGCTTATAAACTTAGAAAGTTTCTAGAATAACAAGATTTGTGTTAGCATGCATTTTCTATAGGATATGAAGGCTGTAACTCAAATGTATGTCATTATTTAGTGACTTCAGTCCTCAGTGGTTTCCCAGAAAACCATACATTTTATGATGAACACACCAAAAATATGAAGCAAAAATCCAGACATTATGTGAAAATATGGACAGTTGAGAAGTATTATGTGTCCCCACCTTTAGCCCATGTATCCATACTATGAAAGGTAATGTTCCAGAAGGTTGGGAATTATTCCTAAGATGTTAATGCTATTACTAGTGGCACAGTGGATAGTGTTGTTGCCTCACAGCAAGAGGTTCCCTGGTTTAATTCTCAGCTGGGATGCCTTCTGTGCAGAGTCTTCATATCCTACCTGTGTTCATGTGGCTTTTGTCTGGGTGCTTCAGTTTCCCCCAACATTCCAAAGACATGCAATAGGTGGACTGGGCAGTTGAAACTGGCCACATGAGTGGGCATGTGACTGTGTGGTGTGCATGTACTGTCGCAGCAGGGCTATCCACCTGGCGGTGTAAACCTTGGCTTTAGATGATTGCCACTATTGAAGTGACACCCTGACCCCATGTGCAAAAATGGGAAAAAGGGGTTGTGGATGGACGGGTGGATGGATGGATGGATGGTTAATGCTATCAGTACAATCCACTAGCTATTAAGCAACACTTTAAAAACCTGGTTCTCCAATTCACCATTGACTCTGTATTTATCCTAAATGCCAGAGAAATGTGTTTTCTACTCTTACTTAAACATATTTTAAAAGCATAGTACCAAAAAGGTACAACCATCTCCTCCTGAATTTGTGTTATTATGAGATTTTTTTTAAAACTGATGCACACATGTCTTTACACATTAAATTTCCTACCTGTGTTGGCTTGTTACTGCTTGATTTGTTGATTGTTTATACCAATTTGTAACACATTAGGGTGATCTAAATATGTTTGTTACATTTTTAGAGAAAAGTCAGAAAATATTTTTAAATGTAAAATATAAGTATAATATATGTATGTATGTATATATATATATATATATATATATATATATATGTGTGTGTGTGTGTGTGTGTGTGTGTAAAATATGTATAATATCACGTAAAATAACATGACATTTGCACTTTCTCGTGTTTTGCCCTAATTCTGCAGGACAGAACTCCCCAAATATATATATATCTCAAGGCAGGAATGGTGGTAACATATCAACCATGTGCACTGATACTGTTTCTCTTCTTCACAAGAAAGGCAGTAGAAAACAGTCTCACAACACTCTGCACATTTTATAGCAGCTGCTAACATCTTGTATGGATTGTGGGGTGTTCCTCCAGGAAAAACAAAAGATTTCCCCATGTCAGTGGTATGTCTTGCAGGTGGAGACAAATTCCTCTGTCAACACATGTGAGAAGTTAAGCATAAAAAAGGTGGGGGGGGGGGGCTTTCCATTCCTTTCACAGGAATAAGAACTGGAATCAAAGGACGTTCTAAGGTACTAAATCTTGCAACCATTATGCCTTGCCATTCCTTACCTAGTCTGTACCCTTGTTCTAAAGGAAAGCTATACCAGTTTTGCTTGAGGTGAATTTATGAATGCCCATTCAATTATTCTGGTACCATTTGACAAAAGAAAGTGTATTACATTGCTTTATCTGCAGGGGGAGTCTATTTCCATCTTGTTTTATTCAACTGCTGAAGAAAGTTTAGATTGTTTGTTCTAGTACTTGTGATCCTGTTTGATTTATGGACTATTGGGTACCTGATTGCTTGGAAGGCAAAGCACAGGTCTCCGTTTAGGAGCCTATAAGACACAGAAAACAGGGACAATTCTTCTAGCTTTTTTTGGTAGGTTAAGGATTTTAAGCTAGCCTATGATCTTCTTTGTCAGGAAACTTTGAGGTCTTTCCAACTATTTGATATGTCTAGTTAGAAACACCCCAAAGTGGACATTGTATTTTCTAACTGGTCTGATCAGTGCAGAATACAAGGAGACCTCTTTAGATGTGGATGATCGTCCCTTGGCAATCAGCTGTGCTAAGTAGAAGTATTTCCTGTCAATTTCTGCTATGTGGAGAACAAGGAAGAGATAATTGAGTCTCAGGTCTCTAACTACATTTTCATTTTGAAGTGGGGTATTGTCAGTGCTATATGGTGGGAGTGTGTGAGTTGTTTGCTAAATGTGACAGTTTGCCTTTTTTAGCATCAGTTTAAGCACATTTTCAATACACCAGTTATTTATAAGAGTAAACTCCTACTGGAGAGTTTCTGTGTCAGAAAGGGATTTGATAATGACTCCCAGTATGTAGTTATCTACACACTTGGCTAGCCATAGGTCTTGATTTGTAATCTGTTGATCAGAGAAGTAAATACCAAACAAAAGCAATCCCAGCACTGAGTCCTGTGAGACACCACTGATTCCTTCATGTTCTCTGATGATGGCCTTTCGACCTCCACCATGTGGGTTCTGTCTTTAGCCAATTTTCTATCCATCTTATCACATAGCGATCTATTTGTAACATGTTTAGTTTATTAATTACTCCAGCATGGGGGATGGTGTAAAATGCCTAGGGCAAATCATGGTAAGCCTTGTGTACTTAGTGACCACTGTCAACTGTTTGTGTTACCTTCTCGAACTTAACCAAGTTCATTCAATAGTATCTACTTTTTACAAAGCTAAATTGCTGCCAATCATGTATGATGAGATTTTAATGCTGTTGTTATGTTACCACGTGCTCCATGGCCTTAAAATGAGACTTGTCAGGGTAATGGGTCTATCATTTCTGGGGTCAGCAGTAGGGTAACCTTTATGGAGTGGTATCACCAGTGCTTTATGCCATACTTCTGGCAGTGAGCTTGTAGCCAGGCTCAGGTTAAACAGTTTATGTAGAGGCTCCACCAGGGTGTACTTGTTCCTATTTATCAAACAGATGGTTATGTTATCTGGTTGTATGAAGCAAGTGTTCTTAATCTTAGGTAGCACTTTTAGTACAATTTCTTTGGTGCTAATAGGGGCAGGGTGAAACTTACAGGGATTGTAGGACTTTGGACAGACATCTCAGGAGTGTTATTTTTACTAAATGTATTTGCTAGGATATTGGCAATGTCTACAGGATTCTGAGAATGTTTTATCATTTAGTATGTATGCTGTTGGGTGTTTTTCCTTGGTTTTCTAACATAACTGAAGAAGAATTTGTATTTGTCCTTGGCTTCGAATGCCAACCTGAATTCAAGGGCTGACTTAGTAGATCTGATAGTCTTTTTTTTAATTCTTAGTCACATTCTAATATTTTCCTCCATTTGGGGGTCTTTAGATCTACTGTATACTCCAATGATTTTTTCCCTTTTATTATAGCTTTTATTTATGACAGTGGACAACCAGGATGATTTGCTTTTAATTTTCCCATTATATTTGGATCTTAATGGGACTGACAATTTTATACATTTATTTATATTGGTATAAAACTCATTGACACATCTACTGCTGAGCCAGTGTCT
This sequence comes from Protopterus annectens, assembly GCF_019279795.1. Taxonomy (NCBI): domain Eukaryota; kingdom Metazoa; phylum Chordata; order Ceratodontiformes; family Protopteridae; genus Protopterus; species Protopterus annectens. Next base: position 1,710,849,229 of record NC_056739.1, on the reverse strand, counting down.
TGTGTGATATTGTTATAAGTATATTTCGAGATTTCATCATAGAATTTGAGATATGTGTGCTTTAAGTCTTTAAATTCTTACATATTGGTTTCAGGGGTTTAGGTAGTTTGAAGGAAAAAGTTAGTAGGTTATGGTCTGACTTAATCAGAGAGAGAGAGAGTTACTATGGGATTTGTGCACGATGGCACTATATTTATAAGTTACCACATCAAGAATAACTTTGTAGTTGGGCTAGTAACAATCTGGTCCATTGAATTTTAATTTATTAGGTCAGTATCTGAGTTTGTTTAGTATGATTTGGAGAAGTTCAATTTGTGGGTCTCTGAGAATTTTGTCTAGAGGTGATATTATCTCTGACAAATATGGATATATCACCACAGTTGCCATTGGGTCTGAACACATGGTAAGCACTAAACCCATGTATAGAAGGAGTGCTTTCTGGGCATTTAAACCAGGCTTCCATGATTACACATATATGAATGCCTTCCAAATTCAGGAGTGCCTCAAGGTGAGGCAGTTTGTCATTTAAACATCTGGCATTGAGCTGGACCACCGTAATTTGATTTTCACCTTGTATGTTTGCTTTCAAGTCACTCTACCCAGTCGGACTAATTGACTACTCAGCTGTAATAAATAACTAATATTATACAATGACTGGCCATTAACATTCTAAAACAAACACGCTGATTGGCCAGCCCAACCAGCGTGCCCGTTGTATATACCAATGGAAAAAGGTCCGGTCGCCCTGACTTTTTTCCGTTGGTATATTCTTTAATTTTAACTTTTTTTCAACAGAAATAAAAACAAAATTTGTAGTCCGGTCTCCAGACATACAAGAGAGACACCATGCAGAAAATGCAAGGGAAATCAGGTATGTTGTTAAAACTAAAGACACATACCTGATTTTCCTTGTATTTCCTCCAATCTGTTTCTCTCCTCCTCTAAACTTCCTGAACCTTTTTTTTAATTAAAAAAAAAAAAAAAAGAAAGGAAAAGCTGAGCAACGGAGATCTTCTTTTCTACATTGCTTACTTTCCCGAGCACTGACGTACTGGGTATGTGTGGGAACGCAAGTCCCCATATGCATGCGCAGTACATCAACACAAGGAAGCAGTATACCACCAGCCACGGAAGAACAGTAATGCGCCATTATAAAAAGACATTATAAGAAAAAGTAAGTTTTTTTTTCCTTAAATAATGTCATTGTATAACAGCAATAACCGACTCCGTGGTTGTGGTATATTGAAAGTTACCCACAGTTGCCTTTATTTAATCACTTGGGCTTCGCCCTCATGATTAAACCATGCCAACCGTGGGTAAATTTCAATGGACCACACCAACATCATCAGTTATTGCTATAATACAGCACAGAGAGGGACTCGATGAAAAGGTAAGAATGTAGATATGCTACAGTGTAGGGAGACAGCCTATGCTGATGTGTAGAAAAAGCTGTTCCAAAGGGCTCATTCATTAACTTGATTTTCCTATGAAAGGGTAGGATTTAGGTCAGTAAATAATGGATTATATGGTGCTTGGGTATTATTAAGGAGCCACTAATAGAATTTTTCTGTGTTATGATCTTGGTGGCACAGCCAAGTTTGGGGCAGAAACTCCACTGAGCTCCTGCAGAATGGCTCCTTGGAGAGATACCTTGCTGGCATAGACTACAGCATCAAATAAAATAGAAAATACAGAGTGGGCAAATAATTAAGCACACAGACAGAGAGGGGGTTATCAGGTTAACTGCAACAGGGAACACAAGCAATGTACTGTTCAGAAGTATAGGTGATGTGGGAGGATCCACATGAGCATAGAATTTGGCAGGAAGTATGACAAGGGTGCAGTTTAGAGTCTTGGTCCAAATAAGCTGGAGGAAATGATGAAACAAGATGGGAAAACTGGCAGTGGTAAAGCAACAATTCAATGAGCACTTAATAAAGATTTAGTGTGTTGTACCAGAGGCTGTGTCAGTAGAATATAGATGTATGAAGCCACAAACCTTGCTTACATTAACTAGAGAGAATAGCAAAGGCTTGGTGTCAGCAATAAAGGAACAAGGCACAGAAGGAAAAAAAAATTATGACATGTCAAGGACAATGCATTAATCTCAGCATTTTATACAAACATGCTTCAAGGAAGTGACTCAAGTAGGGGAAATGCAGAAAGGCACCCTCCTATAATTATTATGAAAATAAAATTGGTTATACCTCTGCAGTTAGTGATCATATGAGGTAATTTCACTGGTAAACATGATGTTAAATTGTTTCCATGGATACCCATATTCTGCCCAAATTGATTGGTAGGGATCAGCATGATTTTGTTAGAATAAACCACCACAGAAACCCACTACTCACTGTCTGTCAATGTACATGTTCAACAGCAGTTTCAAGTCTAACATGAGGGTTTTAAAATCTGTATACCAATATAAGAATATAGTAATTCTACCAGTTGATAAAATTAGAAATAATAGAATTTACAAGTTTACAATGCTGAGTCTGTGAGACAACTTAACAATGTTTATTTGTACAATTGCACAATGTTAGACCCTACACTGACATTTAAACATGGAATAGATGCATTTTTAAATTTGACTTGCAATTAGGTATTATTACTAAGAAACTATGTGTCAGATTAATGGTGGACAATCCGTGGTTGCATTTCTTTTATATTCTCCACAAGGTACATTAGAATGTCCACAAACCCCCAAAGAGACCTATAATAGCAGGTAAAGTTTCTCTGACTAAACCTTTATCAGGTATTTTAGCTATGAAATTTACACCTTTGTTGGGTTTTTCCAGGGCTTACTTAAAAGATACTACTCAGTTTTTACAGCTGATTCAAGAAGTATAGTTAGAACCCAATTAGTGCTTTTGTATCTTAAATTCATCTCGCTGTATACAAGCATTCTACATTGGACAGGACTAATACACAGCCACCTGCTATGTCTCACAAAGCATGCCTACAATGTCTTTCATTTTGACAACCGATATTTTTTTAGAACTTACTGGAATGGAGATGGAGTTTTCTTTTGTCCCCAGAGATGCTGTAACACGCTAGAACAAGTCCTGAAAAACGAAGATTGAATTGCCAAAAAATTGACTTACATATACTATGTCCATCTTTTCTTGATGTCCAAGATGGCCTTTTTCAGGAATATTCCCTTTTCTCTGAGATATGGCGATTTTGGAGTTAGTATATATATGTTTGGGGGTGTAGGGAGCTTTCTCCCTACATCAGTGCTGCAGAGGAGGTTCTCCCCCTGTATAAAAGAAGCTTAAAGTAGAATAACAATGTCTGAGAATTACTCTTCTCCTGTAGGTTCATTCTCATTGTCTTTGGTGTGTTGGAATTCAGCGCCCATTAGAACATATTCTCCCAACTCTTCTAAATTGTGATTTGGGAGCACTTTAAAAATAGGGATAGAGGTGTCAACTGTTGGCTGGTAATAAAGAATTTTTTTAAAATAGGGTGGTGGCAAGAGTGTGATCATCATCATGTCTTTTTATTATTTGTTGAATTCCACACTAAATTTCAAGCTCCAAGTGTCTTAATTCAGATAAACAACAAAATCATAAGCTCTTCTGTATAAGAAGTCCAGATAGGCCAGTAGTCATCAAGGAGCCTTTGTCATGGCACTCAAATATAGGTTGTGAGTTGCGTTGTATATCATCATGTCCTTGAAATAATGCCATGAAAAGGTCTGCATATATAAATGTTCATTCAAGCTTGGATACCCCCCCACACACACACACACACACACACACACACACACACACACACACACACACACACACAATTAATTATCCAGACTTTTCTTTTTGGCTTAATAATTTCTGAATAAATGCAGCATTGGCACTTTCTGTAAAACAATGTCAGTGCCTTTAAAGTGACCTCACTGGTTTTTAGTTTTATGTTTATATAAAGCATTTGTTTGCCTTTTACATTTCACATCACTTAAATGTTCAGAGATTTAATGGTCTTCCATATATTAAAGGCAGACAAAACTTTTGGCTGAATAGATAACATGAGTACTAACCTAAATAATTAAATGTCTGATGTTAAACTCCTTGAATGTGTTGAATGTCACAAACATTTTTGTTTTATTTATGACTTTCCAGAATTTACAATTACCATATGGATGACAGTCCGCTGGGAGTATTCTTTAAAGTGTTATTTATATCTGTTTATTTCTGATGTTACCTAACTTATGCTGTGCAAAAATTGTCTTATATTTTCTCCTGTCCTATTGGAAAACAGATACTGTCCAGGTACTATCTCAGCCAAGTCATGATTAGAAAACATAATGCCCAGGTGATTTTCTATTGTTCTTCTGAATGCTTTCATGTCAGTAGAAAAAGGTAGTAACAGATGGTAAATAATTTGTCATTCTTCACATTTTTATATTCCAGTAAGTTATTACGCATCAGGATATTAGGGGCTTCATTATTAGTTAAACTGCACCTTCTGCTCATGAACCGGTGGATAGACTAAAAGCTACTGTTACTATAAGCATTGTCACCAAAATGGTAACCATACATTTATAGAAAGTGACAAAGTCTCTCTCTTACAACTACAGTCACTAACATTGGTTAATCCGATGTTAGCAACCCTTAATATATATTTTAGAATATTTATGGTTACTTATATACAAACAAAAAAAGTAAAATATGTTCTGAGATTTTGAACATACTTTGAATGCACTTTCTCTTTCTTGTATATGTTTTGCTAAAATGGGGATCTATTTGTTAAATTTGTCACTAGCATTTTAATTATATTCTTGTGTGAGTATGGGGAAGTGGCTACACTCTGTTTATACCAGTATGTTACAGATATGTGCAGATCATGCTAAAGAAGATTGAGGACTGAAACTGATTCATGTAACAGGGTTTTTTTTTTTTTTTTTACTGAATTTTTAAATTTTGCAGTTTTGGAATACAATAACAAAACTTTTATTTCAGTACTGAATGTTGGATGGTGCTGGTTATTTCTGGTTTGGATTTATTAAAATGAAAGAAGCATTATAAATGGTCAGTAGGGTATTACTGCTATTAGGGAGCTAAAGAACACCACCTGTTCCTCAATTGTCCTGCTTAGCATGGATGCCAGGATGACATATGTGTTATGGGAATCAATGAGCAAAACAGGTCTCCTGTAAAGGTTTGTACAACTAATGGAGCAGAACTATGTTTGAACTGTTGGTAGTGGATGATCCCATGTGATATACACTTCTGTCATTCTCTATAATGTTTTGTGGTTCATGTTTGCAATGCTACTCATCTAGTCCTGTACTGCAGTGTTTGCACAATCCCTAATGCAACAGTCTTGTCACATTACTGTCCCTTTCAGTGTGCAGGCCATCTGCCATGAGTGTATCACACCCAGCAACTACGTGTGTGACTATTTCCATTTTTTTTTTTTTTTTTACAAAGCATACATTTCTCTGTTTCTCCCACATGTACAGTGGGTTTTCTAAACCAAAGTGTAAGTAGTCCACTATCATAGGCTGCCATTACTAACCTTTCATTCGTTGGTTTCAACTCACTTCTCCTTAACCATTCCTGCATCAAATCCTATCAACATGAGGCTGTTCCAGGAGTTGTCTATACTTGCCATTACATTTATGGCTTTTCCACATTTCTTTCCTTCTCATCTGATCTGTCTCCTTATATTTTTTCTTTTGTTTTTGGCACAGTCAGTTGCTGACTGATTTTTGCCTACTTCTGTTTTGATTTCCATTCCCACTTGACACTGAAACATTTCTGCTAAACTAAGCAGAGAGATCATCTTAGACCACCTCTCTCTGTGTTTTAAAACTTTAACTGCATTTGGATCTGGTGAGGTCAATAGATATGTATGCAGTGGCAATACTGCAGATCTATACTTGTAATCAATTTTAGGGAGGCCCATACTTCCTTCAAAGTATGGAATAAATAATCTATACACTTATTTTTGTTTATTTTTAGATAAGCATGAAGCATTTTTCTTGTTTTTCTGTCCAACTGATGCAATACATTTGGGGGCCAGTTAATCACATGAAAACTGTAAGTTAGAACAGGAAGAGAAAGTTGGTTTATAGCTTGAACTTTCTTCCTAGATGTCAAGGTTGTTTTCAATATTAGTTTTAGATTTCTTAAGTAATATTTACTGAGATTTATTTATATTTGTTCATGTTTTTATTGCCAATCCTTCATCATTTCCTAAAAATGTATACATTCCTTCCTGCTCAAGTTCCTTCATATCACATTTCTATCCCAGATTGATATTTTCTTGGTACTATAACTTTTCTGCTTTAAACATTGCTTTTGCACATCTATCAAAACCAAATGTTATTTTTATATCAGCTGAGAACGTTTTAACTACTTGCAGTTGTGCTTTCAACTCCTCACCTGATGAACTATACAGTTTTAAGTCATCCACAAAATGTAGATGAGAAGTCTTTAAGTAAGAATGTTTTCTGGGAGCTAAATTGTAACCAAGACCTAATCAGTTAACTAAACAGTTGTTAAGGGCAAGACAAAACAATAGTTGTGTCAAAGAATCACCCTAGAATATCCCCCTTTGGATTTTTATCCTTGCAATAATAATTTGCCCTTTGTCACAGCTTAATTGCAAAGTAGTTTGCCACTGTTTCATGGTCACTGTAATGTAATTGATCATCATAGGATATATTTCATACACCTGTAACTACTCCTTTATCCATGAATGTAGGATGCTGTCAAATGCTTTTTTTGTAATCTATCCATAATCTATGCATACCGTACATAGATTCCTCCCATTTTTTACAATTCTCTATTATGGCTTGATTTATCAACACATGATCCTTTGTTCCATATGACTTTCTTTTGTTACACTTTTGTTGTGCCATGATTGAGTTTTCTTCCGCATGACTATAAACTGTTTGCAGCAATTCTGGTATATAGTTTGCACATCACTGGAAGGCACGTTACTGGTATATAGTTTTTAGGATGACTGACAGGTTTACTCTTAAGGAGGATTATCATTTTTCCTGTTGTGAACCAGGCTGGTGTCTGTTTGGTATGTGCACATCTTACTCAAGACTAAATCTTCATGTAAAGATGTAGATACTTTTAGCCATAAGTTAGGTACTGCATCTGGGCCTAGGGTTTTTCCGTTTAGGAGCTTTTCTTAATTTTGTTTCAATTTCATGGGTCATTGCTTCATCCCATTTCATACCTTGTATGTTTGAATTCCTTACTGCTTCTTTCAATTTTTTTATCCATTCACCATCTTTGTTATGTTCCACATGGTCTTCATAAATATATCTCCAAAATGTGTCTATTTCTTCTTTTTTTGGTGGTGTTTCCATTCCTTTTGCTTTGTTTTATCTCCTAAGTTTTTTCTGCCTGTGCTGATATACTTAGTTTGTTATTTGTAATAGTATTTGATAGATCCTGGTCTATTTGGATACTGCGCATTGCTTTTACCAAGTTTATTTTTCTAAGTATTTTTGTTGATCTGTTCCTTCTTCTATATTCTTCTAACAGAGACACTTCTTGTCTTACTTTCTTTATAGTTTTCTCTGTTCAATGCTTGCATGATGGCATTGTATTTATTCCCTTCCTTTCTCTTATTGGTCTATATTTTTGTGGTAAGACTTTATCTGTTATTAATTTGGCTGCACAGTAATATATCCTATTTAGTTCTGTTATATCACATGAATTTCTGTTAACAGTCTTGATTACTGTGTTCATCTGTTTTATCAGACTTCTAGCATTTTGGGTCTTATTTGCTTTCTGCAAAATATTTTCTTGCATCGATCTGAATGTGCCTATCAATCTCTACTAAATCAAGGAACTTTTCCCTTAGATCATTTTCTTCTAAACTGAAAGCATATTTTTTGTTCTCTGTTTGCTCTGGGCATGTTAATGAAAGTTCCAGAACATATTCTGAACATGACATGCCACAAGAAGATATTCCAGAACATCCTATTGTGGCATGTCCTCTTCAGCTTCATCCTGCATCATCTGTAGCTCATTCGTGTAGGAACTCATTGGCCCATCACTCCACAACATTGCCTGCATCAGAGTTGCCACCATTTTCTGCTCCATCCCTTGCTGTGCAATTCCAACTCATCTTTTTTTCTGATTTCCTATTGAAAGTTCCAGAGCATCGTCATGTGGCAAGTCATCAAATGCTTCCCATTCCAACTGTTTCTTCTTAGTTTGGGGACTCATTGTTCCATCATATTGTCGCATTACCCAAGTTGGATTTTCTACATGAAATCCTTCACTTCGCAGGTAATCCATAACTTCAAATTTTAGTTCTTTAACTTCTCCTTTTCTAATCCTGTTTTCTACTTCCCCCCTTTGTTTTCTTATCTTTGTATTGTGAAATTTGCGATAACTGGGTGCCATTGTCTGTATTTCTCCTTAAATATTTTAGTGCTCTTTTAAGTTTTGCTCTCTCCTTTTTATAAATAGTGCACCATATCAAAAATCATTCCCCCTGTCTATATTTCTTCTACAGATATCTTCCACTCCACCTATTTCTCCATAATTTGGGGTCTCATTGTTCCATCATGCTGTGACATCATATGTGTTGAATGTTGTACACTAAATCCCTCACTTTGCAGTATTCCATAACTTCAGTCCCCATTTGTTTAACTTCTACCTTACTAATCCTCTCTTCGGCATTCCCATTTGGTGTAATTATTTTTTGTATTGGTGAATGTTTCCATATCTGGATGGCTCTGCCTATATTTCTCTTCAAATATCATTAGAGCTTCTTTTTTGTATTCATTAGTTTGGTTTTCTTCTTTGCATAAATACCGCACCATATCATATATCTTTTTCTTTCCCATGTCCATGTTTCTTTCTTATACCTTTCAAAAATCATCTCTGGGTTTTGTTCTTTATACTTCCACACTTCCTCTGTGACCACTTTTTCCAGGTGGCTTACAGTTTCTTTGTCTATGTAATGTTTTTCGTGGCTCTGTTCTATTAGTGAATGCAAATTTGCATTTGAAGCTTTTGACAGTTTTTCTTTTGTAAGTATTTTTCTTTCCTCTAATTTCTCTCTTAATATTTCTGAATATCTTCTGTTTGTAAATTCTTGTTTTTTTTTCATAATAGTAACACTACATAATTTCTTTTTTATCATCAATAGTCCACTCTGTCATCTTTATGGCTCTTTTTTGGCCTGCAAGTTCCTTCTACAGCAGGGGAGCCATCCTTCCCCTGAACCTGGCCAAATCCCATTGTAGGAATGTTTCTGAGTCTTGAAGATTCTACACTGTCATTTTTTCCAGTCCTGGCATCAGTGCACACATCAGGATTGGGTACTTTTTTTTTATCTTGGGACTTGTTCACCCAGGTATCTTTTTTATTTTTTAACCTACTTTTCTTAGTGATATATGCTATATATAAGATATAGTCTATATATCAGTGTTTTCTTGGTGAGATTATATGAAAACAGGGTCTACCACATGAAGGCACTCATCAAGACTTGAGAATGAATTCAGTACCAACAATACTATGCTCCTTTCCTTTGCTAATTTCATCATCTCTCCGTTCCCAAACATTGCTTAGTGTGTCATTATCTATGTTTATTCAGTTTTTATTCTTGTTCAGATATAAATAAAACATGAAAACTGAACAGTAATACTTAATATTTTAAGCCCAGTGTTTCTAAATTATAGCCAGACAATCCACTTATACTTATGCTGTACTGACGAGGTCACATAAAGTCTGAAACATGGCATATGTATAGCTGGTGAGGTTTGGCTTGATTGGCTTAAATGTACCCATAAAGGCTTAAAAAGTAAAAAGTAAAAAGTCACTGGCATTCAAATACCAGGTAGGTGAAACACGGATATGTCCTTTATGGAGTCATTTGTATATATCCCATGGGCATCCACTACAGGAGATTTAAGGTATTACATCATGAAGACTTTAGCTCTGGTGAGTCTTTTTGCAGTTTTTACTGAATTGTTTGCCTGTGTAACCTTTCTGCCCTTTGCGTGGATGTTGTTTAGGATATTTTGCAAGCACCCTAATATTTATGGGCATCAGGCAGGGTTTTAAGGCCTGTGTTTCTAAAGTATAACCAAAAGTCCATTTATGCTGTACTGATGAGGTCACAAAAATTCCAAAACATGGTATGTCGGCAGCTATTGGGGGTTGGATTTATTTGCCTGAATGTGCCCATAAAGCTTTAAAAAGTGAAATGTAAGAAGTCATGGACATTCAGAAACCATGTAGCTGAAGCACTGGTATGTGCTTAAGAAGTCCTTTACCAGAAAGGCTCATCCAGACTCTGCTACACTTTGGTGTGAAGGAAAGGTTAGGTTGCTTGTATTTTTTGTATTTTGTATTGCTTTATTGTCTTTTTATATTTTGAATACTGTGGTTTGTTTTCTTTGCCTTGTGTTTTACTTGCATTCTGCTTTAACAGCATATTAAAACTTCAAAAGAGACCACAGCTCTGTCTCTTCTGAGTCAGGCAGAAATTAGAACTGAGTCAAGCAGAAATTAGAACTGATCAATTAAGGACTCATTCATAAGATAGAAGAGGTCACTTAAGGTTAATCATTTGTGAACTGAGGGGGTGGAGCTAGGAACTAAACCTTCTATTTAAGGGGTAAAATAAAACATTTCAGAGCTTTACCAGAAAGGCTCATCCAGACTCTGCTACACTTTGTGGTGAAGGAAAGGTTAGTTTGCTTTTATTTTTTTGTATTTTGCATTACTTTATTGCCTTTTTATATTTTGAATACTGTGGTTTGTTTTCTTTACCTTGTGTTTTACTTGCATTCTGCTTTAACAGCATATTAAAACTTCAAAAGAGACCACAGCTCTGTCTCTTCTGAGTCAGGCAGACATTTTTTTCTCGCCCTCCCACTCAGTTAGAGTTGTCTTGTTAAACACTACTGTCTTTCTAGTTGCCTGCCTCTTATGTTAATCTGACCATATATCTCAATTCCTCTCTACTTTCACTGACTTGTGTGAGTAATCACAAAATCATCATTTTTGAAATCCCTCCCCTTCAACTATTTAAATTTATTGGCCATCCTACTGTATTCCAATAGTACCAGAATACAAAAGTGACCACCCCTTTCAGTCCATCTTGCTGTTTTAAAAATAGTAACTCTCCACTAAACCTTAACTTTTTAAACAGGTAAAACTTAAGTTACCTACTTTCACATCTAACTTCTCTAGTGCACACTGCAGTGTGCATTTTTTTTCATCTTACCTTTAAACATCCCTGTGACTAGCACTTGCTCTAATACCTGCTGTAAAGCACTAGGAAGCCTTAAACTGATACAAGCACTCAACTCTCTTTGTTAATAAGGAGAAATAATTAGTAGGCACTAAACAGCCTATAATTGCAAAGTACCTTGGTAAGGGAAAACAGCTCTTGTACTTTACAAAAAAAAAAAAAAAAAAAAGCACCAAACCAGGCATGTCCAAGGGTCAGCTTTCGGTGATTTCTCCTGTCCACCTGGTGAATCTGGGCATACTGGGGCAATGCAGCAATTGCCTCATGTACACAGACAACCCTCTCCTCCTACCATCCAACACTACAACCTGTGAGAGATGCACTTACATAGCCAAAATGGAAACAAAGCTCTTTCCACCCAAGATTGTGCTAGACAGTCAAGAGGAGAAAGTTAACACCCACACTACACCTCAAGCAACACATAGCCCTTCTAAACCCACACCACCAACACCCACATATAGCAACACTAAATCCACATATGCAGAGGCTCTTAACTGTAACCTGCCCAAGTAACAAGGACCTCTGAAGCTGAAACGCAAACACCAATCACAACCAAAGTGTCACATAGTTCACAACACCAGTGTGCCACCCAGCAACAGCCCCTAAGGCAAGACAACATACCTAACACTTTAGTCATAGGTGACTCTATAGTCAGGCACACTGATGTCCCACTCACCAGGTTGAACAAGGAGAAAATTACAGTCAGCTGCCTGTCAGGTGCCAGGATCCGCCACATAACGCATGCACTCAAGTCACTCCACAACAAGTACAAATATGAATCTGTCATTGTCCATGTTGGAGTGAATGATTTGAGACGTACCTCCCTGGACTACATGAAATGAGACATGAAAGAGCTCTCAGATCATGTGGCCCAGGCAGGTATGACCCTAGCCTTGAGTAGCATCCTGCCTTCGCCCAGAATGATACCACAATATAAGGACAAAATGATTGACTTCAACAATTGGCTAAGCTTCTGGTGTCATTCAAAGGGGATCCAGTATCTGTCTGCCTGGAACGACATGATCGACAGACCACGATGCTTTGCCAGAGATCATGTGCACCTGTCGCCCCTGGGATTCAGGTTACTGGCTAAGTATCTTGCCACCCCTATAGTGCCTTTTTTAGGCAAAGTTCAAAGGACAAACTACCACCGTAACAGGTACAAGCATGCAAAATCTGAAGGTAATGCTATTCAATGCTAGAAGTCTAAACCTCAAAATGCACTCTATCGAGGCACTCCTAAAAATAGAGAACATTGATATCTGTGCAGTAACTGAGACCTGGTTCAAGGCTCCAGAGATCACCCCTGCAATACCAGGCTACAACTCTTACCACACTTTTCGGCTACCAAACCAGGACCGAAACACTAAAGGTGGAGGAGTGTCAATATTCACCAAGGATATTCACACCACCAGGCTAGTTGCCCAACACAATGCTTCTGAAATTCTCCAGGTGCAACTAACACTAGGTAAGACTGCAATCCAAATTGTAGCTTGCTACAGATCCCCCACCATACCCCAAGATTCTCACTACACCTTTCTAAAAATACTGGAAAATATTAAGATAGAACCAAACACCCTAATACTGGGTGATTTTAACTACCCTGCCATTAACTGGGAAAACTACTCATGTACCAACACCTTTGCCCAATGGTTCTTGGAATTCATAAATTCCAATGCCCTGGAACAACTAATCCATAGACCCACCAGGGGCTCCAGTATCCTAGACCTGGTCATTACCAACATGGGAAATCGATACTCCACACCTATGGTCACCTCCCTCGTTAGTCAGGTCTGACCATAAGCTAATCACCCTTAACATCCACATCCCACCCCCACCCCCCAGTAAGGAAACCTCCATAAAAAAATTCTCCAAAGCCAACTTCATGCTACTCAAGTCAGAAATGACAAACTTCATGACACCCATGCAGACGGGAACTGAAAGTTCAACTGCTGAATCCTACACTAAGGTACTGTATGAGCACATCCACTCATGCATGAATCGTGCCATCCCAAATAGAAACAAGATGCTCTCATCCAAAAAAAGGAAGCCAATCTGGTGGTCCCCTGCCATAAACAAACTTTACAACAAAAGGAAGAAACTGTTGCAGAAAACAGGAAAATCCCAGGATGCGAAACACTCCCTTACCAGCCTCAGTAAGAAACTGAGATCCCTCATAAAATCCTCCAAAGTTAGTTACGAAAATAAAATTGCCAAAGATTCCAAAGACAACCACAAGGCATTCTATGACTATGTCAAGAATCTAAATGGCAATGATCAGATCTGCTCTGAGATAAAACAGAATGGCATTAAATATTCTGATCCCAAGGATATTGCCAATATCCTGGCAGATCCATTCAGTGCCAACTTCAACCCCCTCTCACCCCCTACATGGCCCATATCAATACCGGAAGATTACCAAATTCCGGTAATAATGGCCACACAGGTAAAAACGCATTCTTCAAAGCTAAGAATACAGCATCCATGGGACCAGATGACATCCTGGGCTGTGTACTACATGAACTACAATATGAACTGGCACCTCACCTAAGTGTCATGTTTAATCATAGCCTCACCTCAGGTTTCATGCCCACTGAGTGGCGCAGAGCTACAGTTATCCCACTCCACAAGGGTTGATCCACCTTGGATCCCAGAAACTATCGTCCTGTCAGTCTGACGAGCCTTATCTGCAAGGCCATGGAGTGTATTATCATGGAACCTATAAACAAAGACATTGACAACCTTCAAACACTGGACCTCACCCAGTTTGGGCTTGTGAAGGGCCGATCTTGTCTCCTGAACCTGATTGACTTCTTTGAATCAGTCTCCAGAGCCATGGACAAGGGTAAAGTGGTCCACACAGCCTATCTAGAACTTGCCAAGGCCTTTGACACCATCCCCCACTCTGGAATTATAGATAAACTTACTAAACTGGTCATTAATCCCTACGTCACCCAATGAGTTGCTAACTGGCTTACTGAAAGAACCCACACTGTAAAAGTAGCTGACTCCAAATCCAGCTCCAGACAAGTGACAAGTGGAGTACCGCAGGGTTCAGTCCTGGGACCGCTCTTGTTTGGCATCTACTTCTCTGAAGTACAGGCCAGCACTAAGGGATTCTGGCTAACAAAGTTTGCAGATGACTGCAAACTGGGAGCCATTATTGAATTCCCAAATGATGTGGATACTCTACAAAAGGGCTTTACAGAAACAGATGCTTGGTGCCAGAGCCATGGGCTCAAGATCAATGCCAAGAAATGTATTGTTATTCCCTTTGGGAAAAAACATGTACCCGTGAATTACATTATAGGTGGCAGTACACTAAACACCGAAAATGTGATAAGAGACTTAGGGACACAGGTGGACAATGGTCTCACCTTCGATAACCACATCGCCACAACAGTCAGGAAATCCTTCTATATGGCACACCTCATCACTAAGGGCTTTTCATCCAGAAAAAAGGAGGTCATTGTCCCACTGTACTCATCCCTCATTAGACCCATTATAGAATACAACGCCCCATTTGGTATGTACCTCTCAAGACATCTGCAACAACTGTAAAGGCTGCAGAAATACCTCACTAAAAGAATCACAGGCCTAATGCTGATGCCCTATGCTGACCACCTTAAAAAACTCCAGCTATACTCTATCACATATTGTCTACTCAGAGGCGATCTCTGCTTAACATACAAGGCCATGTCAAACCCAGAGCAGTTGGACATGCTACACTTAAAGAAATCCCAATCCCTCAGAGCCACATGCTCCAGGGATCTAAACCTTGTCATCACAATAAACAAAACATACTGAAGGGATAGGTTCCTAACCCAGAGACTCCCCAGACTCTGGAATAGATTGTCCATACATGTCAAGCAGAGTGCCTCTTTGGCCCTCTTCAAAAGGAACCTTGACGCTTGGATGGGAGAAAGGAAATTCAAGCCGGGGATCACGTCAGTTGCCCTACTAGACAGGGGTCCAGGGAAGTAAATAGTGTGGGAAGAAATAGCCAGGGAATTGTTATGGCTAGGCTTGTATAGGCCCTAGGGCTGATAGCCTAGTACCAACCTATGAACCTATGAACCTATATGCATATAACCCATGGGGCTCTACTACAGGAGGTTTAAAGTATTAGCTTGGGTGATCTTTCTTGCAGTTTTATATATATATATATATATATATATATATATATATATATATATATATATATATATATATATATATGCGTGTGTGTGGGGGTCTACTTCTAAATTTTGAAGTTTAAAACTTGGAATTTCCTATGGCTGAGACCATAAGATCAAAGCTTTGAAATTCTTTAGATGGAGATCATTTTCCTCACTGTAGTGTGATCTTGGGGTTGTTATATTTAATTAGCAGGGGGTGTGGGGGATGCAGGGGGGGGCTTGCCCCCCTACAAAAATGTAAAAAAAAAAAAAAAAAAGATTTTTTTTGTTTTTATTTTTTTTATTTACATTTCAAAGTTTCAAAACTTTGATCTTATGGTCTCAACCATAAGAAATTTGAAGGTTTGAAACTTCAAAATTTAGAAGTAGTCCCATATATATGTATGTGTGTGGTGCACTATACTATTTTGCTACTCACAAAAAATGCAATTGAAATGGACAGCCCTTCAAATTATATAACTAGGGCAATAACTGCAGCAAAATGATCATATCTACATTGATTTCAAAGTGGGATATGACAACATCTTGAAGAGGTTAATTAAGGAGTGAAAATCACTGAGGTTAACATTTCCTTAAGGAATATTAGTGGCAAAGCAGCAAGGTATAGCAGCAATAGTCTTTCTTTTACAAGCAGCAACATTTAATGCATTAGTCCTTCTATTAAAATGCTGTGTGCAACTCATGAAGCATTTCAACATGCACATAATTTAGGAAGCTTGGCCTTTGACTATTGAGAGACTGAGAAATCTCATTGGTAAACCAGAAACTATATACTAGGGTCTTATGCAGAGGTGTAGCTAGCTAAAATTTACCCAGTACCAACACCCAGTCTGGTGCACCTCTCAAAAAAGGAAAGCTCTTCTCCTAACATGAACCAGTTGGTATGGTTTACTGCTACTGCTCATGGAGAGCTGCAGAGCTTCAGCTAAAATAAAAAAGGTCTTTTTTATTTTGAAATGATAATAAACTGCTTGATACATTTGTAGCAAGCAGTTTACTAGTTTATACGACAGAGGGAGCACAACAATACTCAGTTTTAACTGCAAATACAATAAAGGTATTTACTTCCAAATTCTCGTATGCATAGAAAAGTGGTCAGGACTGGGTGATTATACTCTCTATACCACTTTGTGTCTGGGGCAATGGACCCCTATGACCCAGTCTAGCTGTACCACTGGGCTCATGACCCATTATTATTAGTGATAAATAAGTGTTAAAAGCAGGACTGAGAAATTACCATTAAAACAAGGGCCCTACATGTTAAATACTACAGGTTTGAAGGGTTTATAATTGGAGGCCCATGGGAAAAAAATCACAAGATATAAAGGACAAGGTCTTGGATGATAACACCAGGGTAGGGGCCAAATATAAAGGGTGGTTTATCATGCTGTGCAACACATATAAGATTCTTTAGTTAGAAGTCAGTAGCCAACAGGATTCTATAAAGCTTGGCAACAGAGTTGGTCAGATGAGGTATCAGAAGGCATGGTATCAGACCTGTTCCATAATCAATGATGTGCCATAGGGCCTGTCATCAGCACTGGAGTCTGGATGGACTTAGCAGTCTGTTTACCTTGAATTCATGCAGTCTGGAGGCAAGTTAAATCTTGGTCAAGTCCTGCTTTAAGACAGCACTAAGAAAAGAAGCATGAACATGTACTTTTATTAAGCACTAGTCCAGGTGTAAAGTATAGACCTGGGGGGACACAGAGAACTGAAGACGAAATAGAACTGACAGTGACCATTTTTTTCTTATGGTTAGTCAAGCACCCTGTCAGTATGTGCATTGAGAGCTTGTGTCACGTCACATAAAGAGAAAGAGTGGGTTGTGATGTGGCTAGTCAGGTCATATGGCAAACAAGTGGGCTGTTGGGATGACTAGCATGCCATCATATGAAAAGGAGAGTATATGGGTGGTACTTATGGCCTATGTCAAGTCAAAAGACAAACACAGAAGGTGTGTAGGATAGTTGTCTATGTCAGGTCTCATGAGAGTGGGGTTGGTTTGTGTTAATGGCCCTTGTCAAGTCTCATGACAAGGAGAATAAGTGGAATGAGATGATATCCTGTGTCACTTCAAATGAAATAGAGGTTGAGTGGGTGTGTTGATGCCCTACAGTGGATATAAAAATTTTACACACCCCTGTTAATATGCCAGGTTTTTGTGATATAAAAATGAGACCACAATAAATAATTTCAAAACTTTTCCCACCTTTAATGTGGCCTATAACCTGTACAATTCATTTGAAAAACAAACAAATCTGTTAAGGGAAAAATATAAAAAAAAATTTAAAAAAAATTGCAATAAGCTCATTGCATAAGTGTGCACACCCTTAAACCAATACTTTGTTGCACCTTTTGATTTATTTACAGCATTCAGTCTTTTTGAGTACACACCTGCCATCAATTAAAGAGACTCTGATTAACCCCAAATAAAGTTCAGCTGTCCTAGTAGGATTTTCCTGACATGTACTTAGTTGCCTGCTACAGCAAGAGCCTTGGTTCACAGACAGCTTACAAAGCATCAAAGGGATGTCATTGTTGAAAAGTATCAGTCAGGAGAAGGGTACAAAAAAATTTCCAAAGCATTGAATATAACATGGAACACAGTGAAGATAGTCATCAAAAAGTGGAGAAAATATGGGACTACAGTGACATTGCAAAGAACTGGATGTCCCTCCAAAATTAATGAAAAGACAAGATGAAAACTGATCAGGGAGGCTGCCAAGAGACCTACAGCAACACTGAAAGGGCTGCAGAAATTTCTGGCAAGTACCGGTTGTGTACTACATGTGACAACAATCTCCTGTATTCTCCATATGTCTGGGCTATGGGGTAGGGTTGCAAGATGGACGCCTTTTCTTACACAGAAAAGCATCCAGGCCCAGTTAAAATTTGCAAAACAATACAGCAAGTCTCCAAAAAGCATGTGGGAAAATGGGTTATGGTCTGATGAGACCAAGGTTGAACTTTTTGGCCACAATTCCAAAAGGTACATTTGACACAAGAACAGAACTTTGAGCACCAAAAGAACACCATCCCCACGGTGAAGCATGGTGGTGGCAGTATCATGTTTTGGGGTTGCTTTTCTTCAGCTGGAACTGGGGCTTTAGTCAAGGTGGAGGGAATTATGAACAGTTCCCAATACCAGACACTTTTGGCCCAAAACCTTCAGGCATCTGCTTGAAAGCTGAAGATAAAGAGGAATTTCACCTTTCAACACAACAATGACCCCAAGCATACATCCAAATCAACAAAAGAGTGGCTTCACCAGAAGAAATTTAAAGTTTTGGAATGACCCAGCCAGAGCCTAGACCTAAATCCAATAGAAAATCTGTGGGGTGACCTGAAGAGGGCTGTGCACAAGAGATGCCCTCGCAATCTGACAGATTTGTAGTACTTTTGCAAGGAAGAGTGGGCAAATATTTCCAAGTCAAGATGTGCCATACTGATAGACTCCTACCCAAGAAGACTGAATGCTGTAATTAAATCAAAATGTGCTTCAACAAAATATTAGTTTAAGGGTGTGCACACTTATGCAACCAGCTTATTGTACGTTTTTTATGTTTTATTTTTTTCCCTAACAGATTTGTTTCTTTTTCAATTGAATTGGGCAGGTTATAGGTCACATTAAAGTTGGGAAAGTTTTGAAATGATTTATTGTGGTCTCATTTTTTATATCACAAAAACCTGGAATTTTAGCAGGGGTATGGAAACTTTTTATATCCACTGTATATCAGATCATATGATAATAGAATGGCAGGGCTGCAGTGACAGCCTGTGTGAAGTGACATGAAAACAAAAGAAGATGGACTGTGTTGATGCTGTGTCAGATCACATGACAAAAAGAGAGGATATTGCTGTGTTGTTGGCTTCTGTTGAATCACTTGACAAAGAAATAGTGTAGGCAACTGTGTTGAGTCACATGACAGAGACACTAAGTGGGCTGTGAGGATGGACTATGTTAGATGAGATGACAAGGAGCACGGGTGGGCTGTGGGAATTGTCTTTCTTTGGTCACCTGACAAGGAGAGTGAACGCAATTGTACTTCTTCCCCTTCACAGAAAGCTATTAATGACACACCTGGAAAGCTGTGTACCATTCTAAAGCCTTGCATTAGAAGAAATAACAATGACAGGGAATATGAGGATTGCTTGTACAGGCCTCATATGTATGCTGGAACTAGAGTATAAAAAAAGGCTAAAGGAACTACGTAGGTGTACACACTCACCTGGATATAAGGGAAAGAAACATGGTTTCGCCTGTTCATATCATCAGGGTACAGGTGGTAGGCCCAGTGTGCAGGAGACCGTCATAGGAAGCAGACAAAATGAGAAAGACCAAAATATGATTTATGGAAATACTTTTTAATACAGGGGCAGTGGTTCCCTTTAAGGATTTGCCAGGATTTGTTATGGTAGGCAGTACGAGATGGATGGAATTAGGGAAGGGACACCAGGTCTATAATGGCTACCTGCACCAAGAGTGATAATACCGTGAACACACTGGTCTTCTATGTATGGCTTAGTCATATTTGTATGACTCTTAATCATGGTGTGATGCCAGCCCAGAATGTGCATTAGCACTGACTTTATTCAGAAGAGCTTGATGAATATATTTCCAGTCTTGTGAGGTTAAATATCAGCACTGGCTTCCAAGATTGATTGATTGATTTATTGATTTGTATTTGTTATAAAGTACAATATATGCATTAGTTTCTAAGGTGGATCAATCTTCAGTGATTCTTGAGAGAGGAGGAGAGACTCAGAAATGAGATAGGCTAGGTGATACAGTATGTCCTGTCTGGAAAGAGGAGCATTTGGCTTAGAGGAAGAAGTGCTTTTTGAGTTGCATTCTGAATTTGGAATGTGTTGATTTCCTTAATATTGATGGGGACAGCTTGTCAAACAGTAGGTGCCTGAGAGAAGAAAGCATTTGCAGTGCTGAGGAGGTTGTAATTGGGGTAATGAGAGTCAGTGTGGCTTGTGAGCAGTGTTTCTGCTTGTAGGATAATCTACTTTTCTGTCCTCAGGTTATACAGCAGTCTGTTGACTCTTTCAAAAATAAGCCAGAAACTCATAAACAAATTCATTGCACTAACAACTTTTTTACCTGCATCATTTTAGTATGAATGCCTTGGCCCATTTCTATGCCTCCGTGTGTCACCAAAACAGAGCCATCCTTATAAATATGGATTAAAGCTGCAGCCTAGAAACAAAGCAAATACATAAAAACAGTGTTTTACTTAAATACTTAAACAGAGAAGTATGTGTGTGTGTGTGTGTGTGTGTGTGTGTGTGTGTGTGTGTGTGTGTGTGTGTGTGTGTGTGTGTGTGTGTGTGTGTGTGTGTGTGTGTGTGTGTGTGTGTGTGTGTGCATAAATAGCTCTGTCTCTCTATATATATAGTATGCATGTGTGTGTGTGTGTGTGTGTATATATATATATATATATATATATATATATATATATATATATATATATATATATATATATATATATATATATATATATATATATATACATATATATATATATATATATATATATATATGTATATATGCAAATAGATAAATTAGATATAGATATAGATATGGATATATACAGGTATAAGTATAATGTACTTTCTGACTTAGAAGCTGTAAGTTGTAAATATGTTAAAATTGTCAGGTTAACATTCTTAGCAGAAACGCTGCACATCATACATTTTGTAGCCATATGACATTTCATGTTCACCATCACTCACATATTTACTGAAGAGTTGCTTCATTACCAGTTTGGAAAGAGGAGAATATATAATACTCACCAAGCAGACGAATAAATATAAGCCATCTGCTGACGTTACTTGATAAATTATCTCTCAACTCTGTGAGAGCCATCATACACACATTAGTAATACTAACAGAAATGTTGTCTTTCTCTAGTGGCTGTTGTAAAAATTGCATTCCATACACTTTCATCACCAAAACAAGGACATTGTTCTTAAATTATAGCAAAGGCGTTTAAGATGCCATGCAATAATCCATCATTGTGAGATACTCAGCTCTGGAGTATCTCGTTTCATTGAATTTATGATATGTATGTTTCAATATATTTACATTTTGCTACTATATTTCTTCTGCATAAACATATTCAGAAAAATTTAGTGTGATGTAGAAATCTCTCACAATAATTCATCATGATAAGCTTCCTGATTCACAGAGTGTTCTACAGCTTAGGTTTTGCAGTTGCAGGCTCACGCACACACACACACACACACACACACACACACACACACACACACACACACACACACACACACACACACACACACATATACACCTGGGTTTGTGTCTGTGAGTGTGTTGCAGTAATACAGACAGGTGGGGTGTAGCCTGCTAAGGATATTGTATGCCTGGCCAGTATGACAAAGCTTAGGTACTTCTTTCTCATGCACAGTATCTCTGAGCACTTAGACCTATGCCTGAGGACTAATTGCTGGTTCTTAATGGACATAAAAGTTAAAAATCCTCAGAGATTTCCTGCACAGGTACATAGTGAAACAAATCATGTTTTTGCTTAAGAAAGTGTCAGATTTGTACATTTTTGATAAAGGTGTGAATGGAAGACCAAGTAGCTGCTTCTAAGACTGATTTAGAGTCAAGCACTTTAAGAAAGGTATCTGAAGAAGGCACAGCTCTTGCAGATTGTGATTTGATATTACCTTGGATGGACATTCATGGAAGGAAAAACAGAACGAAATGACAAGGGAACTCCATCTCCTATAACTGATATGTGCACATCTAGTAATTAATTAAGCTTTCAGCTTTGTTTTGAAGAACAGAGGGGGAAATGCAAGAAGACGAATGGGTTGCTTAGAGACATTATAGTGACCACCTTAGGCATAAAGGGTGGCTTTGTTCTAAGGGACACAGTGACTTTCTGAAAAAAAAATAGAAAAGGTGGAACAGACATGAGGGCTTATAACTCAGAAACTGTTTTTGTAGACATTAAAGCTACAAGAAAACTGCATTCCATATGCATAATTATATGGATATTGAAGAGACAGATGTAATTTGAAAACATGTCAGTTCATTTCTCAAACAATGCAGGTCCCAACAAGAAAGAACAGATTTTTATGGAGGGCATTATCTGCAGGATGCCTTTTAAAAGCTGTTCAACTTCAAAACATGAAATCATTGGTGGATCCATAGAAAGTCAGGTGAGGAAATGGCTGAAAGCTGCACTTTAATAGATGTATATGCCACTGTTGAGCATCTCAGACAAGTATATGAGAATGTCAGGTGAGCCTGTTTGATGTGGATCCTCTCCTCTTTTTGGCACAAAATAGAAATTTTTTTCCATTTTAAAATACATGATTTTCTAGTTGCAGGTTTTCTAGCTTCCTTAATAGCCT
Organism: Protopterus annectens; assembly: GCF_019279795.1. NCBI lineage: Eukaryota > Metazoa > Chordata > Ceratodontiformes > Protopteridae > Protopterus > Protopterus annectens. The sequence continues at coordinate 1,710,826,418 of NC_056739.1, read as the reverse complement.
GTAACTCATCCTCTGAATAAAGGTTCATGAAATTAATTAAAAGTCTATTATACAAACGAAGACTTTGAGTGGTTTTAGGTTTGGATGAATAAGAGAACCCTTCTACTGTGTGAGCCTGTATATCCCATGGAGTAATGTTTGGTGAATGCCCTTGTATAGATAGAAAAGAAGGTAGAACAAATGTTGTCTCAGCCAAAAGGGGGTCACAGACAGTACCTTGAGACTGCCTTTCTGAATCTTCAGGAGGTCCCTCTGGATATGAAGAAAGAGTGAGATGCATATAGGATTTTCCTTTCCATGGGAAGGAGAAGTTGTTTTTTCTCTAAGCTTTCTTGCAAAGAATCCTGGGACAAAACAGTTAGAGCTGATTGGTTCAGTTTGGAGGCAAAAAGATATATCTCAGGGGTACCCCACTGGTGGATAATCTGAACAAAGACCTCTCTTTTCTGACCATCCACTCATGAGGGTCTGCCTTGGATCTGCTTTGACAGTCTGTCAAAATGTTCTGATGGAAAAGATTTGCTGAATTGTAACATTGCAAGCGATCACTAGCAGTCTGCACAGGTGGTAAGTGTTTGTGCCCCCTGTTTGTTGGTGTAGAATGCGACAGTGGTATTGTCTGTTAAAACCTGTAATGTCCCTGGAGACCGAAGGTGACAGAGTGATCGGGGAACAAGAATCAATGATTTCATTTCTTTTATGTTTATATGCTGCCTTCTGTCCTTTTCCTTATCAAAGTACCTGGATTTGGAAACCCTTTGAACACACTCTCCCCCACAAGCCACCATGTGTAATTAATCACTAGAGACCTTTTGCAGATGATGAAAAACACTCTTTACCCTTATCTGATTGATCCACCAAAACAGCTCTTTCTTCGCTAAAGACATGAGAGGAAATGGGAATGACAGGGGGTGATAGTGTTGTGCCCAGACATATTTATGTGCAACTGCATTTTCCTCTTAATGAAGTCTGGCAAATGGAATCATTTGTATTGCAGATGCAGTGTACCTCAGTGCTCTCAGAATTTCTCTTGCAGAGGTGAAGGAAAGGGTTTTCAGAGATAGAAAGTAATCTCTTATGAATAGAGTCTTTACTGAAGGAAGAAAGGTAATCATTAAGGAAGAATTAAGCTGGCAGTATAGGAGTACCAGAGAATGGTTGGGGTAAAGACGGGACTTGCTGAGGTTTTGAGTGAATCCTAGGTTCTGAAAGAGGTTAATTGTGGAATGCAAATCCTGAAGAATCATCTGAAGAGAGATATTCTGTATCAGGAAATCATCCAGATAAGGGTAGATATAGATACCGTGGAGTCTGCAAATGCTATTACAGGCGCTAGATGCCTTTTGAGCACTCTTAGAAAGCATAAAATCCCAAAAGACAAGTGAAATCTCAAGTCACAGAATCTTAAATATGTCCTGTCTTGAGGATGAATAGGTATATGATGGGTAACCACCCTTCAGAGTCAAGGTAACAAGGAAAGTGTTGGGAACATTTAGAGGGAAAAGACTGTGCAGTGTGTTAATATTTTCACTTTTGGAACCCTTTCAGAAGTGTTCAGGATATACAAATCCAGAAGTGAACTCCAAGTACTTTCATTTCCTGACACAAGGAAAAACCTGGAATAAAATCCTTATCCTTTTTTATTGTGTGGAACAGGCTTTATTATTCCCTGATGACGAAATCAGAAATTATAGGAGGAACCAGATGTTTGTTTGGAGAGACTTGTAGAATTCTATGCTGAGCAGGAAGGTAATTCCATTACAGTATGTACTGTTTTGGGATGATTTTCAAAACCCAAGAATCTGTTGTGATTGTTTTCCTGGAAGGAAGAACAAGATAAACTCTGTTGGAAACAATGGGGGAAAAATGCAGAGATAGGAAAAGGAGGAGGGAAGGTAGTCAGAAATTAGAAGGCTTGTCTAAGAAGGATCCTTTAGTTGCCTTAAACTCAGACTTAGGCTTGTCTTGCCACTTCTTATTTGTATATTTTGTCCTTCTATTGGGTAAACCTTTTATGATAGAAAAGGTCTGAGTCGGTGGCTAATTTCTTTGAAATTTGTGAATGGGAAAAGATTGCTGGGACCCCTGTATAATTTTACTCCATCTACTGTAATTTCTTAAATAACTCAGCAAAGGCACATCCAAACATGTAGTCTTTATCCATCCAAAGGAACATCAGAAATTTAGCATTGAAATCCTCAGCTAGTGACTGAAGTCTGAGCCAGGAAAACTTTTTAAAAACAGATCCAGTGGCAGCTGCCCTAAAAGAAGCATTTACTACACCATATGCACACTTAATGGAGTGACGTGCTACCTGAGAAGCATAAGAAATCATATTTTGCAAGGCAAATTTACAGTCACTGTCAGGGAAGTAAGGAATACATTTAAAATTCCTGTCAAAGATGGATAAGAGGTATCTAATCATGTGTGTTTGATAATGAATGGCACAAAATGCTAAAGTACCAGAAGCATAAACTTGCTTTCATTACCTGCTGCCCTACTATCCTTTGTCATTAGTTGAGGCATTAGCTGATGGGAAACAGTGAGGTTTTGTTTGAGTTTGTAGAAATCATTTCAGGATTAAATAAGGAATTCTTTTAAATATATCAGTGATTATCTGGGACATTATAGTACCTATCAGGCTTTTTATTCACAGGGGATAGATACTCTGATCGTAAATAGGCTAAAAGGTTTTCTACAAAAGATCCTAAGACAGGAGGTTCATCAGAAGGCTTAAGAATATCCATGTGCACCAAGCTGTATTACTTCTTCTGAGATTCAGAACTCTGTTTACCCTTCCAGTTAAACTGTTGAATCACCTTTTGTATGGTATCCCCAGTAGAAAGTTTTTTTGTGGGGTGCAAGTCTGAAGATAAGGTATTTTTGGATACAGACCCAAACCCAGGAGGGGAATACAGCTCAGAAGAGTAGTCCATTCTCTCACAATCTAATTCAGTGAAAGATTCTTCCACAGAGGAAGTATACATCTTCCTTTTCTGAGGTATAAATGAAGAAGTAAAAGCTACGGAGGCTTTAAAGCCAAAGGAACCTCAAAATGTCCTTGATAAAAGTCATGCCATTCCTGTGAGGATCCCTGGGAATAGGCATAACAGGAGGGTGAATATACTTTGCTTTTTTTTTTCCCTCGTTTGGTGTTTCTAAGGAATTATACAAGAAGAGCATGACCTCAGGCACACATACATAAGAAAACCAGGGATGTCATATTTGACTAGCATCTGAGTTACACCATATGACCCTTCCAATGTCATAAGTCTAGGGTCTCCCTTTTGTGACCTTTACAGCTGCCTGACTGGTCAGGTGGGATGTGTCAGAAGGTTGTTCCATGCTGGCCTCGAAAGGGGTCATGACAGTGGAACATGTCCAGATGTCAGATAGTCTGATGGCTTATGAATATGCTGGCTTGTGAATAGTGTCAACAGAGACATCTGACTCCAACATAGGTAATGAACTGGACAAACCACCATATCTGCTATTTAGTGTCTATACTACCCAATCGAATGTTTAGGTTAGCGAATACCTAAATGTCGACCTGGTAATATCAAAAATTAAAACAGCAAACGGCCGATTTAATGTAGGGAATGAATTCCCTCGGCCGAAAAAAAAATGTAACCAAAATGAAGTGGGGGGGTGTGCCCTCTACACACCCTAACTAAATATATCAACTCTGAGATCACTCTGCAGTGGGGAAAGGGGCAAAATCTGCATTAAAGCCAAGGGAATTCTTTCCCTGCTTTAAATCGGCTGTTCATGTTTTAGTAAAAATAATATATCAAGCTGGCAACAGCAGCCATTTTCCTTTCTTAAGAGGGTAAGAATGGTGTTCTCTACTATTTGGCAAATGAATAAGTCTCTATATTTTGCTTTATGTCTTTTGTAAAAGAATTGTATTACAGGGAGGAAGTAAAGATGTTACTAGTAGCATATATTCTAGGCTTGGAAAGAAAACATTTTAGGCAATGTCTTTTCTTGCTTGAGTAATAAGTAAATTAGTTAGCTGATATGCTGCTTTCACCAGGGTAAGCACTCTTTTAATTTGTGATTCAATCTGAGAAGTAAAGGACAGAGCCTGGTCTAGCATGATTCCCTAGTATCTTTGTTGAGTACTCAGTGGGTGATGTGGTTGATACTTTTCAGTTTTCTTTAGCAATCAAATAGCATAACAGTGGTCTTGTTTGTATTTATGGTTTTTACAGTTAGCTTATTTTTATTCTAACCTATATTATTATTATTATTACTGGGAAAGTTCAGAGAAAAAAAGAGAATTTAGCATGAGAAGGAATGTACATTTTGTAATTTGATTGCTGACAAAAAGTGGCAAATAAGTGGGCTTTTTTTTGCCAAAAAGAGCAGTGCACCATGGCTGGAGAGAATATGTTTAACAGAGAGGACTGCGGAATTAAAAAATAAAAGAGATATGTGTCATATGAAATAGCTGGAAAGTGAAAATGAACAGAACATAAGTAATGGAACTTTGAGTCATTTGGACAAACTGAAATTTTGTAGGGGATTATAAAAGATTAATGTTGTATGCAGCACAACCAATTTTTTTCATGTATAAAAAAAGGGACAATTAAGTATGAGCTATCAAAGAAAGATTTGTAACATATGGGAACATGAACATTTCAGATAGTAATTTAAACCTAAATGTACAAATTGGTTGCAGGAAGGTAATTTTTGCACGTACTGTAGAATAAAGCAGAGGTATCAAGTTTACCTTGTAGAAATTTGTAGATGGAGAGCTCAAGATGGTATTGGGGAAGGCTCAGGGAAGTAAGATTTAATCTCAGAAATGAAATGAGGAACATATGAAGTAAATAGAAGAAGGCAAATCCGAACAGGTACAATATGGAAAAAGTGGTCAAAAGCAAATGGTGGAGTGAGATTTGGGTGATGGAGAAGGTTTCAGAGAATGCAATGGAAAATGGTACACCAAAAAATGCAGATGTGAGTTAGGTGATAAAGGAATGCTTACTATTAATTAAAGAAGGAACAAAAGGAAAAAGTAAGAATGCAAAGTAGAAAAAGAATGTATGAAACATAAAATGGCCTCAATAAATGCTAAGAGCATAATGCAAAATAAGAAAAGGGGAACAGTAATAAACTGTGAAAAAAATACTCCTAAAAATCAGAGACTATCTGCAAGTAAGATGCATAGTAGATAGGTAGGCAGACAAAAATGTGTCATGTCAAAACCTGTCATCCTAAATGGAATTATCTTTGGAGAGGTTATACCTTACCCAATGTAGCTTTGGGCAAGACTCCAAAAAAGTTGAGGTTGCAAAACAGAGAGCTTCTGCCATCCTGCAATGCTACCCTCATACTAAACTCATCTTCTTGCCAAGTATAGCATCATACCTGTGGCAGAGCACTTCCTACACTACCCACTGCTCCACCACTGCAACAATTCTTAATGATACCTAGTGTACCACGAACAGGTAAGGAGAGCGACAAAAATACAATATCGATAAATTTAGTAATTCTTCATGTAGTCTCTGAGCCCACCTCATACATAGTGACATCAGCTGAAATCAGATATCCCCACAACACAACACAACACAACATAACCTCTATGTTGGCTGCAACACTGTATATATACATAACAAAGTTAAACTTCTTCCGTGATGATACAGTGGTAGTATTGTTGCCTCAAAACAAGAGGTTCTCCTGTTCGATTCTCAGCTGGAGTGCCTTCTGTGTGGAGTCTGCATGTCCTCCCCATGGTCGAGTGGCCTCTGAAAGACATGCATGAATGGGCATGCCTTCGCTGAAGGTTGGGCATTGGGCTGGCAACTCAGCACCATAAAAATCTACTGCCAAACATTAGCGGGCCGGAGTTCTGCTGTGGTGACCCCTAACCGGGAAATGCCGAAAAGACAAACAACAACAACAAAGGTGACACATTGTGGAGCCACACTGCAGAAGGGAAGTGTACAGTTGTAGTTGTTAAAAATAAAATTTACCATCACCTGTGTGCGAAAGAGATAGCTTATATTATACCTGTCTAAGAGCCACATGCATGTGTGTTAGTGCCAAACACCTCACCATCACTTCTCTGCTACTTGCAACCAGCTCCACCTGTATGTCATAATTGGTATTGCAGGCATTTGGAGTCCCACCATGCAATGCCTGCTGGCACTGATACTACATACAAGTCAAGCTGTTCCTACAATGCAGCATCTCATAGACATTAAAGGACAATTCTAGTGTTTAGAGACTTTACACTGGTGTTCCATTCCAATGTAAAATTTCAAAGTGTTACAACACAGGGGACCAATTTATACTTTGTATTGGAGGGAAAGGCTTTAAGTTTCCTCACTTACCTATGCAACTTGAGATATCTCATAGACCTTTTTTTGCAGAAGATCTGAACATAGTACTCCAAGCAGAACTCATTATGTAATCCCACAGCATATTTTAAAGATAAACCAACTCACATTTGGAAGTTATATAGGCTTTCAGGACAATAAGACAGACTGGACTACATACTGCATCAGCCATCTGGAAAAAATGTCTGGATAAATGGCTATGGCAGAAGTCTCAGTGGACAACCATTTTTCCTACTTATACGAGCTTTCTGAATGGTATATGAGGATTGTGAACATCTGAACCAAGTCTGTCTTCCGGAAGGTGCACCTTTTCAATTTGTTACACTGACTCTTTTCTAACTTTCTCAGCTTATGAATCTTTTTCAAAATCTGTGAGATTTATGAGTGATTAAAGTAAGCTACAAGATTTCACATAAGTAAATGGAAGTGGATGTGGGTACTTCAGACAAAACAGCATGTTGCTGCACCATTCAATAGGATTGTTCTGCTGAAATTAAATGACTGTAGGTGTTTGCAACTTTCTAATCTTTCCAGAACAAACCCCTTCTGTCCATATGACATAGTGAAGATGGTTTTATTAAAAATGCTGTAAATCATAAAGAAGCAAATGATGCTGACACCAGTTCAAAAGAATTCTAGGAGTATAATAATAAAGTTTTTGGCATACAAACAAGTACACTGCAGTGAGCTTGTCTTAGTAATATCAACTTTTCCAACAATTCCACTTCAGTCTTCTCTATTCAAGTGAACAACATTATAGTTAGTCATATCCCTGCAAATTACAGGTTTTAACCATGGTTTTAATCCAAAGGAACAAGATCAGCTAGTGTCTTAAAGAGCCATCCATAAAGAGGTGAAAGTAAGTATTCAAAACAAAATCATCAAGCCTGAACATAAAGCTCTGGTGAAGGTCATTCTCTAGAACTGGCATCTGGAGGTCAGCCTCATATGTGATTTTGCATGTGAAAGCCAAGATATGGTGGTATGAGCCCAGCCAAACAATGAAGAACATTCTAACAAATCATTGTGGGTATGTGAAAGCATGCAGTTAGGGGGTGCTGCATTATGTTTGCCTCCCAATAAGACAGAGAGTATTAGGCACACAAATGTCCTCTAAACCATGCTACATTAGGGGCGTGACAACCAGCTCTTACCTTTAAATCGCTGTGACCTCAGATATAAGAGATGCAGAAAATTATTGTAAGAAGAATAGAAACAAAAAAAAAAAACTTTAAAAATGCTAACTGAATTCCCAAAAAGGAAGAATCCCAGCATCAGATAGTTTTCACCCTAGGATTTTTAAAACTTCTGCAACCTCATCTCACTTCCCCACTGTACATCACTTATCTTTGGTTGGGTCAGTAGTTATTGTCAGGCAAGCAGTGTCATTCAGGTACTGAGTTTTTTCTTTTTGGTTTATGTATTTTTATGCTGACTATGTCCTCTCAACTGTTAATATATCAGCAGGTAAATTTAACATTGTAGATAACTATTCATGGGTTATCAGAGTCTAACTTTCACTCTTGAAAATATTTATTTATTTACTTGCATGCTTCTTTGTTTTTTTAACAATATAAGTATATTTCCTATTGAATGAGAGGAGTTCTACTAATCAGTAGTGATTTTCGCTAAGTAGCCTGAAAGTTGCAATCCTTCAGAAAAATCTTACAGTAATTGAATTTTTCACTCTTAACCACATATAACAGTGTGAGATATTCTTGTGGTGAAATAGTGTTCTAAAATATTAACTGCAACCTTTTCCAAGGAAAAGGATTCCCATTTTAGGTGCTTGCATTGTATTTTCTGCTTCATTTATACTATAGAGATCATTGTAGCTCATATTACTGCAGTAGCTACCATGATCGATTTTGCACTTGATGACAGAGAATAAGCAAGCACTTGTCAATGCCAAATGTTGGCTTGTATGGGGATTTGTAAGTTAGAGATACTTGTTGGGGGTTGCATAAAACTGCATATACAGACTGTATCAAATGAAGTGTGTTTATATAATGCTGTGCTGTAATGTTTATTTCCTATCTTCTGTCTGTGCAGTAAACACTGACAGTAGGACTGCTTTGTGTAATATATATTAATGCACATAGGAATGGGAAACATATCTAGTCAACTTTTTTGCAAGCATTTTTTCTCTCATGCAACTGACCGTCAATGCACACTGATACCTTTCTTCGATCATTAGGTCTACCTTCCTCTCCTGGCTTCCTTGGACATTTTTCCTGATTAAAGTTGGCACCAATGATGACATCAGGGCATCACTGTCCATGTTAACATTACTACAATGGGGGATTTACTTCCTACGCATTTCCCCCCTCCAGTCCCATGCATTTGAGTGGTTTGTGCAAAGGGTAGACTGGAGAGAAACACTTTTCACTTCTGCAAGGAGCTGGCATTAGCAAGGCACCCCACCCAGCATTTTGCAAGCCCTCTGCAGTTGTCTCTCCAGCATCTTCCAGGGAGCTCCAACTGCTATTTATGGCTATGTGTGCATCCCACCCTCCCCCCAAACACAGGCACACCCATTCTGTCTTGCCAGTACCACATATGCCTATGCCACTAATCTAATCCCTGTCATGTGGCTCATAGTTAGGGCTTTATTGCAAAACACCACATTGCTGCCTATATTTATCTAACTGTGATACCTTGCTTTGCACTTTATTGTGATGGGGAAGTAGCATAACATTATTTTAAAATGATTCACTAAAGTACTATAAAGCAGTGCAGCAGTTAATAAAAAAGAACTCCACACACAATGTTACCAAGAAAGAAAATGGCAGAGACTTTTGCTTCAGGTTTATAGAATAAGTCATCCTTCCTTGATAAATGCATTATAAACCTATTGTACTGCCACTGTTTAGCAAAGCTGTCCATTTTATGAACACTTCTCTATACTGGAAGACTATTTAAACTTTGCATTGCAGTTATAATATTCTGTCAGTTGTAACACAACTTTCAAATTCAACAGCACTTGGCCGTGTCAGAAAAGCTAATAAATGTTTTATTTATCTGTATAATGTGTATTAGAGAAGCTTTACAGGAATAACATGTTGTGTTTGCCCATGCATACAGTCCAACAGAAAAACAGTGGCACCAGGGAAAAGGCTTGCAGTGGTTAATCCTTTAAGAAATTGTAAGATTCTAACTTCTCCTTCTTACGTCATTAATTGAACAAAACATATCATCTCAAAACATAGTTGTTGCTATGTTTAAAGTGATTAGACACACACACACACACACACACACACACACACACACACACACACACACACACACACACACACACACACATAACTATTCAAATATAGGGAGTCACGGATTTCTTCAAATTTCATTTTATCAAATTTGAAGACTATAGCATTGTATCAAAATTAAATGCTGTGACTGCTGTAAGTTATCAGGAAAGTGCCAGAGTATTTAAGACTGTAAGTAAATGACATTCTTCCCTTCTCTTACACTGTTAACTTTTGTTGTGATGGGAACAATGGTACTCCCGCCTAGAAAAATGCTTATACTTCTGTTTTTACAGGCATTTGGTTGATGCAATGGATTAGATGGATTCCTAATATTTCATCACAGTGAGCTTGATCTATTCAGTTTTCAATTGTGTGTGTGTGTGTGTGTGTGTGTGTGTGTGTGTGTGTGTGTGTGTGTGTGTGTGTGTGTGTGTGTGTGTGTGTGTGTGTGTGTGTGTGTGTGCGTGCAACATAATATGTCTGAGCTCAGTCATAATATGTGAAGTCATTCATATCAAAACCAGACTTTTACTGTTTTCACCAGGGCAGTGGGGGCCGTGGTAATGAAATTCCAGATATCTTTTTTTAATTCCTCTACACAACCATCCATCCATCCACAATCTCCCTTTCCCTTTTTTGCATATGGGTAAAGGTGTCACTTCAGCAGTGAAAATCATCTAGAGCCAAGGTTTACATCACTGAATGGCTAGCCCTATCACAATAGTTCTTCCACACCATACACACACTCATACCTATGGCCAATTTAAAGTGTTCAGTTCACCGACTGCATATCTTTGGAATGTGTGAGGAAACCAGAGCATCCAGTGGAAACCCACACAAACATGGGGAGGACATACAGACTACACAAAGAAGGCACCCCAGCCAAGAATCAAACCGAGGAACTTCTTGCTGTGAAGTAACAATGCTATCCACTGTACCATTGTGCCACCTCTACCACTGAGCAGCCATCACAATGTGAAGCCCCATTTTGATTTTGAAAATTGCACTTGCTTTTCAAAGTGCCACTTTTGAGCACATATCTCTCCAGATACAGGCATAAGATCTCAATTATTTCTGAGAAGTATTGCATTAAAGTGCAGCTCTACTGTGCTGTGCTATGTGTGAAAGTCAGCACTGTGACAAATAACTTTTTTACAAAGAATGGTGCTACATACTTAGTGCATCACAATGCACTGCATATTTTTTCTTTCTAAGCAGTGAATGTATATTTACCTGATTAAGGAAACCATAGGGAAAACCAACCCCATATGACAGGGGTATAATAGCAATCCCTCTTTTTCTCCAGCGATTCTGATTGTTAAATTCTGCAATGGCAGCCTTCTGTTGATAAAATGATGACTTTTCCAGACATTCCTCCCAGCTCCTTAATAGAAGATTTGGGTTATACTCTTGCTTGAAGAGTTTTATGTGTTTTTCTTTGTACATATTCATTTCCCGAATCTGAAAATATAAAAATATAAAGTTCTATTACATTTTCAGTTGAAATATCTAATTATTTTGGCTGCTTTGCAGTGTATTGTCTTAATATTATGGAGGTAAGTTTTTGAATTAGGTTTACTGTGGCTTATTTTCATTATATTTACATTAAAATTGGTTTTATTTAGTTTTTTTTGCATATAAAAGAGATGCAACATGACAAAATTTTCTTCTGATATTTATCCAGCTCCAAATTACAATCATGACTTACTTATGTGTAGCTGCTTGCCACAGTCCTCCAACATCAGTTATTAAAGCACTGTTAACAAGAAGTCCTTGCACATCCTTCTTTATATTCTCTCTACCATTACACTCCTGCCCTTAAAATATGTATAATTCATCGTAACAGTGATGTTGTAATCAAAGCCCAGCAGATCTCCTGTATTGGCAATATTACCAGGAATTTATACTCAATTATCTTCTGAGAAAAGAAAACACCAGAAAAATATTAATGTTACCACTTAGTACATCTATGCCTTGTGAAAGTTTTCAATTCTTCTGCGGGGACAACATGTTTTATTTATTAATTTATGTCACCCTACAAGGTAACTTGGTATACCTGTTTTAGTATTTACTCACACTTATTGCAGCCTCTCTCTCTCTCTGTCTCTCTGTCCTATGTTACAGAAATCAGCTGAATTTAACGATGTAAGATATATTTAAATTATGACCTGTTATCAGCCATTCTCTGATATTGTAAATCTGCCTAGTTCCATCTCGTTTTAAGTTCCTTGTTTTGTTCTTTCTCTATTTATATACTGAGTTTAACTACTTACTCTGGAGCAGTACGCTAGAGACCACAAATGTATATATTAGCACTGAGATTATTCCACATCATAACATGAATCAGACAAGTACCAATAGCTACTTATTAAATAACCATACAAGACTGGTTTCACTAAGAGATTTCTCCTTATCGAACGGGCAGGCTGTTCAGATGACCCACAATCTGTACCACAAGCAAAAAACAAAACATAACAGGAACATGTTTAACGAATGATGCAAGAGATATAAATTTGAAGCAAGAGATTACAGTATTAATACATTTGCACACAGATATAATCCGAAATATACAATATGTAAATTATTTGCACAATAAGCATAGCAAACATACATGCGTAAAATTCATACATATACACACACACACACACACACACACACACACACACACACACACACACACACACACACACGAGTTTATAATTTATCTAAGACACTTTTCTTCTAATCGCAAATCATGTAAAAAATTCATCTTGTACACATTTAATCTAAAACACGCTTATTTGAAACATATGACATATAAAACTTCATATACAGCAAATACTTCTCCGAAAATGTATTTTAAATTTTTTTTTTTATTTATTTATTTATTTTTTGCAGGGGGCAAGCTCTCCTGCACCCCTACACCTCCTCATGTAACTCTATATCTCCTTATTTAAATATTCTAACTTCACAATCACACAACTGTGGAGAAAAGAGCAAACCCCTCACACTGTGAATCACTGCAGAGAAATCATATTAACACTCATTTTCTATAGCCTTACACATGTTGTGTCAAATGTTATTCAATCATTTGTGTTTTAGATGAAATGTGTTTTAGATCAATTGTGACACTTTTGTGTATGTGTGTGTGTGTGTGTGTGCAATGTGTGTGTGTGTGTGTGTGTGTGTGTGTGTGTGTGTGTGTGTGTGTGTGTGTGTGTGTGTGTGTGTGTGTGTGTGTGTGTGTGAGTGTGTGTCTGTGGGTGTGCAGTATATACAGGTTGATGGTTAGGGAGGTTTGCCTCCCATCAGTGGATAAAGAACAGGCTTCCCTCCAATGCAAAACACTTACTGTTATATTTTGTGACCTTGGGAGTGTCATTGTTTTGACTGGTGACCTCTAAAGGGTTTAGATATTTTGGATTTGAATAACTGTGTATCAATTTAATGAGACACTATATTCATAATGGATCCATAGTTTACAGAAAGCAGAGTATTAAATTAATGGAATGAAATGAGATAATGCTTGGCTATGCTGTCAAGACAGGCATATGAATGAATAACATATAATGAAAGAACACTTCTAAAAATAATTTTCTTCACTTGTGAGTATATAACAAGAATGTTTGTTTTCTCCTGTGAGATAAGGTGTTGTCTACTGATAGACATTTATCATAATATTTCTGGTTCATACTCAGTGCTATCTTGACATCTAGGACAAAATATGAACTGTGATGTTGCTTTGCCATTGCCTATACTGGCATTTGTTACATCAATGGTTCCCTTGCCAGTATGTACTGATTTTCAGTTATTTTATATCTTCAAATATGCTCATCTAAAAAGTGCTTTTTGCGAGTTAAATTGTTAATTTAAGCTCTGAGCAATATATTGACCCTAAAATGAAAAGCAGTTTTGAGGTATTTCTTTTTTTCCCTATCTTTTCATGAAGTTTCTTTGTGGGTATGTCTATTCTCCATGGAACTGTATTCCCTCGTTTTGACTTACTATACAATTAGTGAATGCTCTTCTGCAGAAGAATGTAATGCAGTTTCAATTATTTTTATTTCTGATTATTTTTCTTTTTCATAATTCATGGAAAGAAAGCAATTTTGTTAGCTAGAGTTTTATGAGTTTGGGAATGTTCACCTCCATAATTGTTTACATTTTTTCTCTAATTGTATTATGCATTTATTTTCAAGTTCCATCACCTACATATTCCAGCATACTTTTTTTTCTTTAAATATCTCTACCTTAATCTCCATCCCTCATACATATTCTGCCACCTAAAAAAATGCTGAGACATTATGCAAGCTGTTCTACCCATTTTAATCACGTTCTTCCTTTCCTTTTCAGGACCCTCTCCTTCCACTTCTTTCCAAGTATACTTTACTTTCCTCTTCTCTCTATATTCCATTGCTATAATCCTATCCTGCCTTGTCATATTCAACCCCTCTTTTCCCTACCTCCCACTTTTCCTTCTGTTGGCCATATTGTTCAGCATACGTTATCGGTGTCTAATCATACCTTTTGTACCCAAGTTTGATATCTTTGCATCACCTTCTACCTTTGTACTATCCTCTTCTTTATTCCAGCCCTTACAATTATGTTCTCTTCACTCTCCTCTCAGTCCCCTATAGCTCACTACATTTCTTTTCTACTCAAGCAAAAATCCCATGGCTTTTCTCATCTTTTTTTCCATACATTCAGTTTTGCATTTCATCATATGTTTACTTTTATACGCTTGTTTTATATGTTTTGTCTGTATTGTGGGAGGCAGCTTAACTGTCTGAAAAGACTCTTTGCTAATACAGAGCATTTTGTGAGGTAACAAGAGTTTTGATTTATATAGCCTATGCTATGCGCAGATTCTTCATGAAGTTGTAGCTATGAGTTTTATGATTATTATTATTATTATGGGTTCCTATCAGAAGAGTGAACACTTAAAATAGTGAACGCTGTTCTGTCGAACTGAAAACAATAAAAGCTGACAGTGTCAAAGGCACGGAACAGTGTTTTTTTTTCCCAGGGCTGTTTTCTCCACTGTGGTGAGATCTCGAAGTTGGTATATTTAAGTTGGGGTGTTTGGGGTGAAACCCCCACTTTATTTTGTTTGTACATTTTATTTTATTTTTTTTGGATCAGCTATTTTTTTCCCTGGGAAAAAATTCACTGATCTCTGTATCTGTGCATTCAACATTGTTAGCTTTCATGTTTTTCACTTCGACAGAAGAGCGTTCACTATTTTAAGTGTCCGCTCTTCTGATATAAACCCTATTATTATTATATATGAACATGTTACATGCATAGATTCCTTTCTAGAGATTTGATTTGGAGAATGTTTTAAGCATTATTTCCACAGAGGCATATAGAATTTTTTGCTCCTGCTATAGTTTGCAACTTGCTTCTTTTTATGACTAAATTAATTGTGGATCAGGTTTTATTATGGTTTTGCTTTATTACTTTTCTTCAGTACAGGCTATATTGCATACATGCAAACATCAATCATTTTACCACATATCTGCATTTATTATGCATAGTATACAATGACAAACTATTACTCACAATTACAATCTAATAATGTAGTTACAAAATATTACAAATTATTCTGCAGACAAGTAAATTAAATGAACGCCATTTGCTGAAACTTCCATTTTATTGTAAATTTTAGCCATCCAGTGGTAGAATGTCAGCAGCCATATCTCTGAAAAAATAATGCTGCTTAGCTAGGAAAAATAATAATTCTCAACTATTTCTTCTTTTCATTAACTGGAAATTTAAAATGTCAGAAAACATCTTAGCTGGACATATTCTTGTTTACTAAGTTGTGTTTGTTTACATGGTTACATAGTTACATAAGACCCATCTCTTTTCCTAGGATATTGCACTTTTAATATTTTGTTTAAATCAACTATCAGTCCCTCATCCACAATATCCCTAAATGCTAAATACAATTTTCTTCTCATTATTCTGTAAAGTATATTGTAAAGGTTAAATTGTTTAAGTCTATCTTCATATGATAAATTTTTAACATAATTTATCCTTTTAGTAAAACATCATTGAGCTAACTGATGTTATATCAGAAAGTGATAATAAAGAAAAAATAATTTATAGTCAGTAACGTGCTTAATAATAGTTACCAAGAGAGTTTTAAGTATGTTTTAAGTATGTTTGGTAATCTCTTGGACACTGTTCTCAAAACTGAATCCCATCTTTCTTAATGTTTTTGCCTACACATCATGTACAAGAAACTTCAGTATAAGTTCTTTACTTAAAATTATACCAAATGTCCTTAACTTGTTTAACAATTTCAAGTTGTTTTCCACCCTTCATAATCCCTACTTTCTGATGTTCACTGAATTTAATTACTTTTCATGTGTTATAATTAAATTTAACTCCCATTTGATCGGCCCATTTATGTAAACAATTCAAATACACATTCAGGTAATCCACATGATTAGAGTTATTTATTACTGCCTCCACCTTACATTCATTGATATATTTACACTTCCAAAATCTATTATAGGTAGGTAGTTCTGAAAATACCATATTAAACAATATTATACCCAAAAATTAACCCTTGCAGTATTGTCCTAGCAACTGGTAACCATCACAGTGTTGTTCTTGATCTATCAATCAATGAATAATCCAATTCTATATGTAAGGATTTACATTCAATCATTCCGGACAATGGATTATTGATCACTGAATAAGGTGTAGAATGCTTTAATGACATGCAAGTAGACAACCTAAATTTTCCTTCCTCTATCATATTTGAACTTTTGTCATCAAATTCAGCTTGACAAACTAAGGCAGATCTACCTTTTATAAAACCATGCTGTGCACCATCAGGATTAGGACTGTATATTTCCTGATTAATAAATCATTGTAATATGCATCTCTCAAAACATTTTACAGTAATTATTGTTAGATGCACTGGTCTCTAATTAACTATATTTTGTTTAGCACTACCCTTTAAAATAGGCAAAAAATCCAACCTTTGTAGTCTTTTGAAACTAATTCTTGTAATAATAAAATGTTAAAAATACTAACTAGAGGAAGAGCTATTTTGAACAGATTGACCTGAAATAAGATCAGGTCCAGTGAACGTTTTTTACTTCAGTTAGTGTTATAACAGGGATACCTTCCACCATACTAACACCTACTTTCTGTTTATCTCTTGTTTTCTCTAAACTAATTAAACATACAAAATATTCATTAAATATTTCTGTCATTGCACATTTTTCAGTAACAGTTTAGAACCATATAATATTGAATCTGTCTTATAATATGATTTCTTAGCACTGACATGCCCAAAAAAAATCTTTTTATCATTGACTATATAATTAAATGATTCATCATACTTCTTTAGCAATACCGTTCAAATATCTTTTATTATATGTAACATGATTTCTTGTTCAACGGTCATAAACATGCTTTTTTCTTATGAAATGTCTAGTCAATTCTTTATTGCACAAGGGTTTACATGGCCATTTTCCCTTTTTAATACTTTTAAATATCCTTTCTAAAAATCAAGTTCAAATACTTTTGCTTTTCTTCTATCCACATTCACCATGTCCAACAAAACTATCCTACTACGATCAACGTTATATAAAACTTCCAATAAGACCTCATTATCTAACTGTCTCATATCATAATATCTAATTTTCCTTAAATCTATGTTCTGTGATTTTACAACCTCAAAAATAGTTGTATTATGATCAGATTTTCCCAAAGGTACTGATACATTAACTTTAGATATTAACCCAGATTTATTGACCAAGATTGGGTTTAAAATATTTAGATCTTTGAATGATATTCCACTTTTTTGAGTAACTGTACTCGTTCATGTCCAAGAAAGCAGATTCTATACAAGTAATATAAGAATCTGTTCATTAATTAATAGCTGAATAATTAAAATCACCTAATATTAGTGTTGAGCAATCATCAAAAAATCACGCAATTCCCTGCATAAAAGATTTTTGTAACAGACTATTCATTTTTGGGTTTCTATACGCTACCAAAATTCTGCACCAACTCCAAGTACCATGGTTGTCAAGCATACACTTAAAACCTCTTCCTCGTGGTTCATACAGTCCAAATAATTAGTAATAGATGAATGTATTAACAACAAAACCCCTCTTCCCTTTATCTTCCTTTACACAGTTTTTTACTTGTTAACCCCTGAGAGATTTAATTACTACAATCCCATGATTCAGTAATGGCAAATGTAAACTATCTTGTTTTATAATATAATTCAGTTCTTCTCTTTTCCCTTTCAAGCTTTGTATATTTGTATAGAAACAATTTAAATTGCTTCTAGTATTATGTAATGTTGTGCACAGTGACGCTCCCCTGCTTCAGTGTGCACAAAACAGTTGCACACTGCTGCCCTATGAACAACTCAGTTGTGCATTCTAAAGCATTGATGCAGTTTTCCTCCCTTAGCCCTCCATAGAATAACCACTTTTTGTTATTATTACAGCAAAACCTGGTCCATCTAGCCCACTCCCCACTTGTTACTAAAATATACCTTTCATAATGGATGGACATTTTCCCACCACTTCTCCAGCCAGTCTGATTGACGTGGACATCCTGAGACAATGTAGCAATTACCTCATGTATACTGATAACCAATTACTCCTAAAACAAACAAATACAACATGTGAGAGATGTATCTATATTATGAATTTGGAATTTAAAATTAATTCTCTCATGTAACAACAAACCAGATATCAAGCAGGTTGCCAGCACACACTTCACCTCTTGCACATAACAAGCTCACAACACATAAACCCACATACATGGAGGTACTCTCTAGAAGCTTACCTAAATATCAGAGACCTCCCAAGTGCAAACCTACTGTACACACTGCAGACCCAACAGAATCCACTACACATATTAACTCATTCCCTCCAATGGAGCTCCGGAGGTATGCACTGTAACTTCCAATGGGCAGAGCCTAAGCTTTCTGATAGAATTAAATGATGTCCTCACATTTCAAACAAATGTTTATATTCTGGAACCACAGTGGTTACTAAAGAAGTGTAAATGGCAAACTCTTGCATAAACTATTTTTATATTGGTAGAATTCTTTAGGTTCTAGGTCTCAAAGTGGATTTTATATGTCACAGTAAACACAGTAACTCTTAAGTTTATAATAGTTTGTAAACAACTTACAGTATCTCAGCAGCTGCTCAAGTCACACACATACCATCAAGCAGCAATCTGTTTACCCAGCTGAGAGGTTTCATATGAGGCTAAGCAGTTGTGTCTGTGCTATTTGGTTGCTAAAATATTTAGAAAAGCATGAAATTTATGACGATGTAAATAAATATTATATGAACAATAGTTAGATTATTCTTACCTGCACTAGACAGATGTCAAATAACAATACAGTTGTGTTTGCCATTCTGTAAGCCTAAAGATGATATTTTAAATGCATTGCATGTAGCATAGTTTTGGAATTATTAATGCAAATATGAGCAAGCAACTTTTGATGCTAAGAGGTGTCAGCAGGATGTAGCTGCAGAAACACCTGGCATCATCACTCAACTGTAATGAGTTAATACACACAACAGTATCTCAGCCAATAAGCTCCTAAAGCAAAACACCTCAAAATGAAATGTCTTGGTCATAACCGACCCATAGTGAGACACACAGATGTCCTCCTCATTAGGCTGGACAAGGAAAAGGTCATGGTCAGCTGCCTGTCAGGTGTCAGATCCATCAGATCACACACACTCCAGTCTCTCAATAACAAGTACCGTTATGACTCTGTCATAGTCCATGTTGGAGTGAATGACTTGAGACATACGTCAATGGACTATATGAAGAGAGACTTGACGAAGCTCTCAGATTATGTGTATCAGGCAGATATGGCCCTAGCCCTAAGCAGCTTTCTACCTTCACCCAGGATGATGCCTCAATATAAACAAAAATGATTGACTTCAACAACTGGCTTAGATTCTGCTGTCAATCCAGAGGGATCCAGTAACTATCAGCCTGGGAAGATAGAGTTGACAAACCACTCTGTTTTGTCAGAGATGGTCTTCACCTGTTGCCTCTTGGCTTTCAGTTACTGGCAAAGGTATTTGCCTCCCCCATAGTGCCTTTTTTAGACAATTTCATAAAAAAAATCATGATGTAAAAAATCCACCAGAGACAAACTCAGGGCAATGCTGCTTAATGCAGAGAGTCTAAATCAGAAACTGTACTCACTAAAAGCACTGCTTACATTGGAAGATGCCTATGTCTGTGCAGTCATAGAGACATGGTTCAAGGCCACAGAGACCACCCCAGTCATGCAAGGCTACAATGCCTTCCACACGTTCAGACCTCCAAACGAGCATGAAAGAACCACATGCAGAGGTGTATGCATCTTCATTAAAGACAAATACACCTCAAGACTGGACAAACAATATGACACCCTAGAGCTACTCCAAGTCCAACTAGCTGTAGGTAATACCACCTTCCATATTATTGTTAGCTATAGGTCCTCCATCATGAACCACAAGAACCCCTCTGCCTACCTAGACCTACTTGAGTCACTCACTATATCACCAAACTCCTTAGTCATGGGTGATTTCATCTATGCTTCCATCGATTGTGAGTCATGTATGAGCATAAACATGCTCGCCCTAGGGTTTCTGGACTTTGTTAAAACAAATGCTCTGGAACAAATAGTCTGCATCCTCACAAGGGGCTTGAATGTCCTAGACTTAGTACTGACCAACATAGGGGGTCTCTGCACTACCCCCTGTATGTTGCCCTACCTGGTAAGGACTGATCATAAATCAGTCTTGTTTGAAGTAATGATCATACCCTCAAGAGCAAAAAGGAAGAAAAATATCTCCAAAGCAAACTATAGCCTCCTAAGTGATGACATAAATAGTTTCAAACCTCCTGCTACCACTGTCAACAATGATTCCTATACAGAGGTGTACACAAATATCCTGTATAAGCATCTATACAAATGTATACACTCAGCTGTACCAGAATGGATCAAGACAAGGTCCTCACAAAAAACAAGCCACCCTGGTGAACATGCATAAATAGTTTATACAACAAAAAGAAGAAACTAATGTCTAAGAACAAGAGGAAACCGACTCAGCAGAGGAAGAACACACCCCATAGTTTGAACAAGCAAATTAGATATCTTGCAAAGTCATCTAAAGTCAATTACAAAGCTAAACTGGCATCCCTAGCTATGGATAATCACAAGACATTCTTTTGCTATGTCAGAAGTCTAAAAGGGGAGGCCCAGCTTTGTGCTGAACTGGTAGTGGATAGTGCCACTCATACTGACCCTGAGGACATCACCAACCTGCTAGCAGACAGATTTGATGCAAACTTCACCCCCTGTCCCCACCAAACATACCCCAAAGCATACATGTTACCAGTCTTCTACCTAGTATCTCCAAAGAGCAGGTCAGACCATGCATTCTCTGTGGTCAAAAACGCAGCCTCTATTGGACATGATAACATCTCAGGCTGCCTACTAAATGGTCTAAATAGAACCTAATGGAACCACTTGGGAATCTCTTCAACCACAGCTTAAGTACTGGCTTTCTCCCAGCAGAGTGGAAAACAGTAATTCCCTTGCACAGAGGGGGTCCATTAACCAACCCTGGGAACTACAGACACATAAGCCTAACCAGCCTTATCTGCAAGGCAATGGCGAGAATCATCATGGACCTTATCAACAAAGACATAGGTGACCTTCAAACTCTTGACCCAACCCACTTTGGTTGTGTTAATGGTAGATCATGCTTATTAATCCTGGTGGACTTCTTCGAAAATGTCACCAAAGCCCTGGATGAAGGCAAAAGAGTACATACAGCCTATCCTCACTTAGCCAAGGCCTTTGATACAATCTCCCACTCAGGCATTATTGAGAAACTCACCCAGCTAGCATTAACCCCAAATGTCACTAGATGGGTAGCCAACTGGCTTACCGACAGAACTTATACAGTCAAAGTTGGGGGTTCCACCATTACCAGTGGTGTACCACAAGGATCTGTGCTGGTCCCTCTACTGTTTGGAACTTATTTCTCAGAAGTCCAGGTGAAAATAGATGGCCTGGGTTTACCAGGTTCACCGATGACTGCAAACTGGGTGCAATCATTGAGCCTCCCATTGATGTTTACATACTACAACAAGGGCTTACGCAGACAAATGACTGGTGCCAAAGCCACAGACTCAAACTAAATGCAAAAAAATGCATTATTATCCCTTTTAGCAAAGAGGGGGTCCCTGCAAATTACAATATTAACAGTACCCCCTTAGCTCAAACCCTGTGGTGAGAGATTTGGTAACACAGGTTCACAGGCTGATAGCAACCATAACTTTGATCACCATGTGTCCACAGTAGTAAGGAAGGCCTTCTACATTGCACATCTCAAAAGGAAGGGCATCACATCCAGAGCTAGGGTTGTTATAACTCCCCTGTACTCATCCTTAATCAGATCACTAATAGAGTACAACGATCTCTTCTGTATGTACCTCACCAGACACCTGCAGCAACTAGAGAGACCTCAGATGTTTCTCACCAACAAAATTTAGGCTTTCAACACATGACCTACATGGACAGACTGAAGGCTGTGTCACTGTACTCTGTATCTTGTAGGCTGCTAAGAGTTGACTTGTGCCTGGCCTGAAGAGCAGTCTCAGTCCCTACCCTAATAGAAATGCTGCACATCCGCAAGTCAAAAAAAAACAAGATTCACTCACTTTAGCGATCTTAACCTAGCCTGACACATTAACAGAACATGCTGGAGAGGCAGATATGTCTCCCAGAGATTGCAACTCCTCTGGAACAAACTCACAATTCACATAAAACAGAACTCCTTAATGATTCTATTTAAGTGTAACTTAGACAACTGGATGGGACGCCATAAAGTTACTCCAAGGGTGTCACCTATGTCTGTTGAATAAGGGCAGTCAGTGCTGATCATAGACTTGTGCTGCAGATATAGACCATACAACTTGGTCAATAAGGGAACAAAGGCATAACATGTCTAGGCTTATAAAGACCCTAGGGCCAATAGCCTAGTAACCTCCTATGAACCCATAATTCATTACTCTGCCCTATATGTAATGTCCTAAAAAAATCTTCATACTTTTCTTCAATAACCAGTCAAAAGATTGTTTCCTTTGTTGCTAAAATGTAACAAATTCTTTGAATAAATTAAAAAATTAACCACATTTTTTTCTCACAATGTTATTATTTTAAGCCCTTTTAAATACAATTGTCTTCTTAATCAAGTGTTAAATGTCTTGGTTTTTGTAAGTTCATAATTAGAAAATACAAGATATAGGGAAATTTCAGATAATGTTAAATTTACTTTGTTTTCTAAACAAATCATGCATATTTTAATAATACATGGCTTCATGTCCTCCAAAGAAACAACTGAAAGATTATTTGTTCCTGATATACAATCAGTTATCTATAATTATTTTGCTAATTAATAACTTCTCACACATTATAACTTCCTCTAGTCTTACACCTCTTAATACATTAACAGTGACTATTTCTTTAGTCAGGGAGGTAAGGGGATTAAGTTTTTGACTCAAATGAGTCACCCAAAATAATAATGATTTTTATATTTTCATTCCCTTTAACCATTTTCTCATTCTTCATGTGCGGACTAATAATAATATAGTCTTCATCACTTTCATTATGCTCTGATGTTTCCACATTCTTTCTTGTCATTTTGTTACCATATACCTTTCTTGAAGCCAGTTTCCTGTTTTTACCTTTACCTTGATTACCATATTAATTTTATTTCATTCTGGTTTTCAACATCAGAATTAAGACTATCGCTATTTCCCCGTGCTCTACATGGAAATCATTTCCCTCCTTTGTATTACTTTTTTATACTGATCTGCCTACCTCGTGTCCAGTTCCTAGATCCAGCTTATTTGTCATATCTGTTCACCAAGAAATCATTTTCCTCATTTTACCATCTACCTTATTTATCTTTTTTATTTCAATTTGACCTATCAGGTCTAAACAAAAATCAGTAAGACAAGTACTGCACCTTTCTTCATCCTCTGTAAGGATCATTGTCCTTTTTTTAAAAGCACTGTCTCATAGTTATTTTTTATACCTCGGTCACTTGTCACTTATGTTCGATTTACAGCCCCCACTTCCTGAAACATATGCGCATGCATATCACTCCTCTATTTCTATTATAAACGCAGATCATTGTCCTCCTCTGCATCAACCCTTTTTGCTGTCTTACCTTCCTTATACCCTTTGTTCATATCTAATTTACTTGTATCATCAACCTTATTTCCAATGACTACCTATGGAAAAAATTTATTTTTGAGCAAATCTTTTTTTTTTCAGAATCTAATATTGGCCCAACATCATTATAGGGTTTATTTTTACATTTATTGTCTCTGTTCATGGACAATATAAATTTTCCCTGATTTAACAGTAATAACTTATTTTCCTTTTTTTAACTAAGCTAGTTGCAAATAATGTTATTCCATTTAAACTATCAGTTTTCAATGGAATGACAACATCACTTTTTTTCTTCCTCCTACTTTTTAAATGATACCTACTGTTCTTATCATTGTCTTTACTTGATGACTGTAATCTAGATCTAGATTCATCATTTGTTTCCAAATTGTTACTGTTACCTTTGCTGGAAATTGATCTCATTTCTACCTTTGCAGCTTGCTATAACTTATTATCTTCTGTCCAGTCAGATACACATTCCTTAATAGTACCTACTGCTTTCTAGTACTGCCATGGACAGATATTGATTATCTAACTTAACTTTCAGAACATTTCATAATGCTGTTAACTTAACAAACATGGTATGCATAGTCCAACTGTAATATAGTACTTCCTAACTTAAGTTTTACATGTTTCGCACAATCCTAAATAACCCAATAGTAAAAAATCTTGTAACGCATAACTATTCAACACTTCCATCGTACTAAGTCACAGTTCATTATAAAATTCATGTATTTTATTTTTAATATTTAAAAGTTGTTCTTAAAGACAGTAAACTAAAATATTTTTATTTTAAAACAAATAAAATATACCTTAAAACCAAATAATACCAACAATCTTTTTCACAAAAATATATAAAATGCTACTGTGCCAATACCCAAGCAAAGATACTATGAGTTAGCCTTTTTTAAACAAACAGGCTGTCACTGTCAAATTTAATATCTAATCTCTAGATTAACTTTAAGTTAGTTATGTTAGCTTAGGGATTGTGTGTGTGTGTGTGTGTGTGTGGGAGTTGGGTGATGTATCCTGCACTAGGATGTGAGGACTTGCCTTCCATTCACTTAAAGGAATGCAAAGACAACTCAGTTAGCTGACCCCCTAGCCAGTAGTTTCCTGATAGAGCAACACTAAAAAATGAAACATACTTCAAAAGAACTCCTCAGTTATTTAAAAAGCTATAGAATCTGGTTACAATATATCTGTCAATTGTATAAACCTCAATATTGTCTTCTGTTTTTTCCATTTAAAGCAAACTGTAGAATGGTATATCCAAGACTGTGTACTTTTGTAAATGGTAATTAAAAATAAAATATTTTGCATTTCGTGTTACTATTAGACTTCCTGACATTGTTTTACTTCAGTCCCATTGATCCAACACTTATGTAGAACCAATGACAACTTTCCAGT